>NW_003852483.1:6193701-6215163 GCF_000181295.1 Otolemur garnettii | reverse complement strand
TTCAACTTTTATTCCATGATGGTCGGAGAAGATGCAAGGAATAATTTCTATTCTTTTAAATTTGCTGAGGTTAGACCTGTGACCTAAAATATGGTCGATTTTGGAGCATGTTCCATGGGCCAATGAGAAGAATGTGTATTCAGTTTTGTTAGGATGACATATTCTGTTGATGTCCGTTAAATCCAAATGCTGAATGGTTATATTTAAATCTGAAATTTCTTTGCTAAGCTTCTTGTTGGAGGATCTATCCAACACTACCAAAGAAGTATTAAAATCTCCAACTATGATGGAGCTGGGAGAAATCAAGTTGCTCATGTTAATTAGAGTATCTCTTATAAAGTGAGGTGCATTCTGGTAAGGTGCATAAATATTGACGATTGAAATATCATCATATTGGGTATTACCCCTAACCAATATAAAGTGTCCATCTTTAACCTTGCTTACCTTTGTTGGTTTAAAGCCTATTGTATCTGTGAATAAAATTGCAACACCTGCTTTTTTCTCCTTTCCATTTACCTGGAATATAGATGACCATCCCTTCACCCTGAGTCGATATTTGTCTTTTAAGGTAAGATGGGATTCTTATATGGTGCAGATATCTGGCCTGAGTTTTTGTATCCAGTCAGCTAGCCTGTGCCTCTTTAGAGGGCAATTTAAGCCATTCACATTGATTGAGAATATTGATACGACTGGTAAAATTTTGGGTATTAAGTTTTTTGAAAGTCTAATGGACATATTTAATCCTTTCACCACTGTGCAAGTTCGAATGTGATCAAAATTTTCTGTGTGAGTTTACTTATGTGGTTGAGGATTGCGCTGATCATTATGGAGGATAGGTGTAAGAATATCCTAGAGGGCTAGTTTAGTTATAGCAAATTTCTTCAATGTGTGAATGTCATTAAAGTATTTAATTTCTCCATCATAAATGACTAAGTTTAGCTGGATACAGGATCCTGGATTGAAAGTTATTTTGTTTTAGGAGATTAAAAATCAATGACCACCCTCTTCTAGCCTGAAAGGTTTCAGCAGAGAGATCTACAGTCATTCTAATATTCTTCCCCTTGTAGGCTATGGTTTTCTTACATCTAGCTGCTTTCAGAATTTTCTCTTTTATATTAACTTTAGTGAAGTTAATTATGATGTGCCTGGGGGATGTCTTGTTCAGGTTGAGTCATGCTGGGGTTCTGAAACTGTCTGCTATCTGAATTTCAGGATCTCTTGGTATGTCTGCAAAGTTCTCTTTCATAATTTCATGAAGAACAGCCTCTGTGCTTTGTGAGGCAACTTCATCACCTTCAGGGATTCCTATAAGACAAATATTAGTTTTATTTGAATTATCTCAGAGCTCTCTGAGAGAGTAATCCATTTTTGCTCTCCATTTCTCTTCATCCTTGAGCACTTGGGCATGTTCAGAAACTTTGTTTTCAATGTCACATATCTTTTCTTCTGTCTGCTCCATTCTGTTACCGAAGGATTCTACCATATTTTTCAGATCTTGGAGGGCTGCAACCTCTTGTCTCAGTGTTTCAAAATCTTTGGTCATTTTATCTTTCAAATCATTGAATTCTTGAGATAGCTTTTGAATATTTTGAAATTCTAAATCCTTCCTTTCCTCCAATCTGTCAACCTTATTAGTTATACAGATTCTGAACCTGATTTCTGTCATCTCAGCATCTATTTTTGGATGGGATCTTCAAATGCATTTGCCCCATCCTTCCTTGGGGGAGTTGATCAACTCTGGTTGTTCAGGTTACCAGAATTTTTCCACTGATTCCACCCCATGCTGAATTTGCACCATTTGAAGACCATCCAAAACCGTTCTGCCAGTGACTGTCACCAGAGAAGATGCTGGCTTCCTCTGGTTGTCTGGAGAGACAGAGTGTGTCTGCCTGGAAAAGCCTCAGGGGTGTGAGCCTTATTGTTCCTGCTGCTGTGGCTGCTGCTCCTCACCTTGGGGCACCACCGCTCCAATGTGGTTCCCTCTCAACTGACTATCCTTTCGCAGATCTTGGCTGCTGGGCCTTAAGTGCCGGGAACACGACTGGGTCAGTCCTTGTTGTGCTCCACTAGGGTTTCTGTCAGGGGGTGGGGGGGAAACTGGCAGCCTTATGGGGAACAGTCCTTGTTGCATGTGGCCAGGGCTTCCTGGTGGGTGGGAAAGCAAGCAGCAGCCCGTGGGGCAGTTCTCAGTCTTCAGGGCAGGGACAGGGCCCTTAGTCCTGCAGGGGTGGGGGAATGCTGCTCTTGGGTCTCCTCTCACTCTTTCTATAGGCAAGGGGGAAAGGGTGGATGGTAAATTCAAAATAGCAGTGAGAACATTAGTTCTATTTTTCTGCCTGGCAAGAGGGTGTTCAGAGTCCCAGCAGTGTCACTCCAGGGGATTAGACCCCATTGTCTGTAGCTCTCACATGTGAGGTGAGATATTAGATCCTCAGTTTATCACTTGTTTGTAGAAAACTCACAGGGGCAGATGGAGAGAAAACAAAGAGAAAGGCACAACTTTCTTGGGGGAGGGGATGGATACTTTTCTTTTGAGATGTATTAGGTACCTGTAGATTGCTTTCTAGGAGTTGCAGCTTGCCTCAGCAGAGGTGTCCTGCAGATATCACACTTCTTTCTTGGCTGGGCTCCTAGTCTTCAACTTTGTTGGATGTTTTCTGGATTCTATCCTTCCCTCTGGATGGGAGCTTCTGTTGGAGGCTAGTACCTGTTGGCCATCTTGCCCTACCACCTGTGTCCTGAGCACACGTGGCAAACTCAGCCTCATCCCTCCATCGCTGCTCTGAGTTCCCCGGATTCCATCAGCAGCCAAGTCCCCTATTCTAATCAGCAGCTGCCAGCATAGCATCTTTACATTATCCCCAAATGAGAAACTATCTAAATGACCTTCAGCAAGAAAATAAAGAAATTATGTAATATTCACAAAATGTAATACTTCTGATTTATAAAATGTACAAACTACTGGTCCCCACAATGAGCATGGCTTATTCTAAAAACTTTATGATGAATGACTGACTAAATCTACTGAGACACTACCGAGTACATTCTGAAGTTTTAAAACAAGCAAAATCAAGATATAGTATTAGAAATTATAATCAGTGGTTGCCTAGAGTGAAGTGGGGTGAAGGCTACTGAAAAGAAACACAAGAGACCTTTCTGGAATGAAGAAAATGTTCTTATATCTTGATTGGTTATGGCTACATTGGTGTAGAAATTTGTCAAAACACTCAATTCTATATTTGTAATCTGTACATACTCTGTATATAAGTTATCCCTCAATAAACATTATATATGTATATATTTAACACATGTATACATTTTGATATAGCATATATCATCTATAACTTCTCATCATACATAGTATTAGATCACATAATATTTATAATAACAAAAAAAGATGAAAATAATGCTGTGTTTGGGGAGAGAGTGTAAGAGATTATCACTTTTATTCTTTATTTCTACAAATATATATAAATTTTTCAGTTATTGCAATATAAATTTCAAAACAATTGTGATGTTTTCACTATAGATAAATCCCTATTTGCTCTGTTATAAATTTAAAAAATACATAGTAGGAAATCTTCACTGTTTTATTAATTCTAAAATGTTCTCAATATTATTTAATTGAATGATTAGCTGCTCAGTAAAGAAGTACTGACCTTTCTGAGTCCTACTCTATGGCAAGCATTTCACATCATTTTCCTATGATCTTCCTCAGTAGATATTTGACCTGCCAAGGATATTTTTCAGTCATCCTTCTGGAGAAGCCTGGAGTAATAACTAGAGATAGGAAATATATCATTTGTATACCTTGCTCATTTTATCTTGGATTTACACATATTGAAATATTATAAAGACTTCCTTCTGTTTTTATCAACATACTTACATAAAATTAGCTTTCAACTCCATCTCACTTTCAATTTCCAGAAGGCATCCAGACAGATTATTAGGAAATAGAAGTGCAAAAATGCTTTTTGCTCGATTCTCAGAGACCAGCCTGAGACTAGAACTACTTATATTCAAAAGCATAGCTGACAGGAGAATCCTGAGTCTCTCCTGGCTCCCAGGATGCATGGAAGGGATGGTCCAGTGATGCTGCAGTGAGGTGGAAGAGGTAGCACTTTTCATGGTCTGCTATGGTCGGAAACCACATAGCTCTGCAGTATAAACATCAGATGGTAATGGAGACCAAAAGATCTGAGTAAAAGCAGCTGAGACTAAGAACAAGGGTAAGCTAAGGTGAAAGATGTCACCAGGAAAGGGCCATGGGTCTTTATTATGCTGATAAATCAAAACATTTAATTACTTTCAGCAGAATATAATATCATTTCAAAAATTTTTCTGTTAGGACAAATCCCAGGGATTTTAAATGGTTATTTACTGTATGATTGTTACTGATAGTTCCTGGTGGAACTTTTCCCAGCCTATCAGAGGCTGAGGCTTAATTCTGCAAAGTCTCTCTGACAGGTAAGCAATGAATGCTTTTGTCTCATACTTCTCTGCTAGAAAGAGAAAATTTCAGGCCAGGGGGAAGTAGGACCTTCATTGTATATGTCACAATCAGATGCATGATTTTGGTTTGACTACTCCATAGAAATACGGAACATACTGACTGTCCTAAAGAAATGTAGCTTTCTGACTGTCTTATCTATCCACATTCTTTCAATGATCCCATAGCAAACCATTAATGAACAACAAACAAAAAACAGTAAAAATATACCTGCTAACCTTTCACCATTTATAAATTGCTGAGGAATTTACACAAATATATTGAAAAAAATAAATTCATCAATTCTTATTTTTTAAAAATAGCTTTTCTGGGTGGCACCTGTGGCTCACAGGAGTAGGGCACCAGCTCATATGCTAGAGGTGCCAAAGGTTCAAACCCAGCCCTGGCCAAAAACAGCAAAAAATAAATAAATAAATAAATAAATAAGAAGAAAAAGAAAAAGAAAAGAAAAAGAAAAAAATAGCTTTTCCAACTTAATCAGACTATTCAACATTTCTCCATTTCTATATGTACCCTCTGAACCTCACTAAATGCAATTAACAAAACCCAAACTCTAGAAATGTTTATATCAACTCCTTAAAACAATAAAATATGCCTTTGTCTTTAATTTTTTAAGTTCACTCTTTCTACTATAAGTGTTTCAAAGATGTTTGTACTGTTTTCAAATACATCAAATTTTAAATTTTCACGCAAATTTTTCTTCCTGCCCTTTGCAAGTCTTCATCTGCATCCACACTGACAAAAAGAATACTGAACGAAAAACAACTTCCTAAACTAAAGTTTAAGCTTTTTTTTTGCTTTAAAAAAAATAGAAATAAGTGTTTATACTTGCTCCTAGATCTCCAAGATTGCTACTTCACTTATTTGTTGGAATGACAACAAAATACAATTTTTGTCTGATTAAAAACAAGCAAATGAAACATATATTTTCCTCTATTGGGTTCTGAGTCAGTTAAATTCAGCTTATTATTGATCTTTTACAATTAGGTTATGTAGTTAAATTTTCAAAAAATATTTTGACATATGGGAAATTTAAACCTAGGAAAATAAAAATCTGAAATTTCAAAAATACTAGCACATCACATATATTTACTTAAATTTGTTTAGCCTGATGGAGAGAATTTCAAATTAAATCCAATTTCGTATACTGATATATATACACACACACATATACATATATTGTGTGTGTATGTGTATATACTATGTGCATACATGTGTATGAACACACACAATAAATTTAACTAGCAATTGGAAGGGAGTGGTTTGAAAACCTAATGTTATATGTAAATATAATCATTCGATAAAAAGAACTGTGTTTTGAAATAACCATCCTGGATAAATAAACAACTACTGCATCTAACTCTAGATAGGCATCTTACTATAAAAAGCCACATATTTCCAAGGCTCTTCTCAACTTTGTGAATAGTAAGTATCTTTAAACTGCCATTATCAGTAACTATTTAGTGTGCTCTGTATTTCTATCTGTGGTTATGTCTGGAGGGAATTGCATCAAGATGGACAAAGCTGAATTCTTTTTCTTGCTTTGATAAAAAAGTAGATTTCAAAGTAAGAAAAAGAATTCAGATCTGTTGTGGAAAAAAACTGTGCACAATGGAGTTTGGGGGCTGATTAGTTAAATAGCATGGCTATATTACTGCAACACCAAACCTAGTGATTTGAAATCACAAAACAAATTACCTTAATTAGTGAACAAATTAATTTTCAAATATAATTAGAATACATATACTGTATTATTTAAACAGATATTACAACAATAGATGGCTAACCAATGCCCAGTTTTCAGTATTGACAATAAAAGGTACATGTAGTTTATTTTTGCATTAAGTAAAATTCCAGCTTTCTTACATGGTGTCTATGTAAGGAAGATAAATTTCCTCTTTTGTAGTTTCTGATATTCAAGGTACAGTTAAATTATGGGCGGCTTGGAGAATCTATGCATACCCTAACTCAGAGTAACTATACCACCTATTCGTAGCCCATGAAACCAAAAAACATTATAAGAGATGATGGTCCCAGTTTTAGTCCACCATTTTATGTACCTTCTTTCAAGACTCCCTTTTTCTGTGCTCCTTCTCCCCACAGTGACTTGGCTCTGCAGGATTTTTTTGTTTCTTTTTTGAGACAGCGTCTTGCTGTGTTGCCCAGGATAGAGTGCACTGGCATTGACCAGGCTCACTGCAACTTCAGAGGCCTAAGTTCACAGGTTCCCTCCAGGACATCAGCTAATCTTTCTATTTGTAGTAGAAAGGGGTCTTGCTCTTGCTCAGGCTGATCTCTACCTCCTTCCTACTGTGGCCTCCCAGAGTGCTAGGATTATAGGAGTGAGCCACCACTCCTTGCCCAGACTTTTCTGTTTAAAACTCTTTACCACGCCCTACTCCATCCACCCACTTAATGCTTATTAAAGCCTCAACCTAAGAGACTCCCTCGTCTTGGGACACTTCATTAGCTTTCCAAATCTGGCTTCTTCGTAAAAGCATCAGACAGATAGACCATTGTTCTTTTTCATCAGAATGGATGTCTCAAATTTCAGATGTGATAATGAATGTGACAACATGTGTCCTCTGGTGAACTTGCAAGAAATCAGAACTCCTATGCCCTCAACACTGTATTCCTCTTCTCTTTCTAATGCCAATGAACTGATGCTGGTGCAGGGCTCCAAATTTCTGAAACTCGAGAATCTGGACAGACATTTATTTACCTTTAGAGCATTTGTTAGGTCATTTTTCTTTTTGGATAGTATTTTAAATAGCATACAAAAAACAATAAGGAGAGTTTAAGGAATATACTTTTCTTATCAGTGTTGGGAGCTACTAAATAACTTACTTGTAAAGAATTTTGAACTTTTAAGAAATATGTTAGATGCACCCAGGAATAGTATCTTGTGGGCCAGATCTTTTAGCACAGGTAGAGGCTCCAGCAGCAAAATATGAACAGAACCCTGGAAAAGGTACTGTGTTGAGGAACAATACCATTTTTAAGCAAGCCTTTTCTCTCTTAAGGTTTAGAACTTCAGGAGAGAATCCTATCTATTCTCCAGATAGCATGTACTGAGTACTAGTAGGCACACTACAAGACAAAGAGCACAAGAGCCCAAGAAGAAGAAGACAAAAGTGAAAGTGAGACCTCTTAATTTGGGGACGGAATACTTGAAATATTCACCTCATTGCATATGACATGACCCTGGCAGAGAGTTATGCCAGGATGTTCACAACCTCTGTGACCCTCTCTTCACTGAAGTCGAGGAAAGTTATGATGCCTACCTAAACCACAGAGGTGGTGTGGCTGCTGGACCAAGGCAGCCATATGGCCCTGAACTCAGTCCTTACTACTCATGAGTGAGTGGTTCAGATCAGCGGTTTGAGTGCAGAGATTTGCTTGGAAATAATCCAAAGCAATCTTCCTGTAGGAGTCAGACTGTCAGTAAAGGAGCATGCTGAAGATTTCAGGGATGATTGAAAGGTCAGTCAAAACTGGAAGAACTGTTGGCCAAGGGGAATTAGCTCTTGCAGACCTGCAATATGCCCACAGTGGTCATATTGAGTGCCAAGGAGAGGAGCTTCTTGGCATATTCAGAGTTAAGCAGGAGATCCTGACCCTTAGATATCATAGCTTCCCATTCCCACAGCCAGGAATGTGTTCTCTCATCTGTAGCAAGGCTGTGCTTCCCCATTGTTACCACTAACCCTAGTTATCCTCCATCTAATGAAAATTTGCTACTGCCCAAAAAAAAATTAATTAATTAATATTTTACATAATACAGTCATATTTTGTTCGTGGAAGTCATGCAAAAAGTTGTTTGGCAATTGTTCTCAGTTTCCACAGTGAGAGGACAAATTGGGAATATATGTTATTGGGAGAGATTAGGACTAAACGTTTTTTAGTTGTTATCAGCTATTACACTATCTCCTTTTGGGGGGAATAAAGGAAATAACATGATTTAAGAAAAGTCTTAACGCAGAAATAGATACTAGGATAAGACTTCCATCATGATTTCTTTGAGATTCCTTCAGCATATTATTCTTAGATTTGGTTAAAGTATGTCATTCTCAATGACTAGATGTGGTTAAAAATTCGTAAGAAGTTCTACCTATGTTTTGGGGTTATTACTTATAATCATTACTAAGATTACCACCCAGCTACATCTGGCAAATAATCTAAAGAGAAAATTATTCTGATTGCCATAAATTACATGAAAATAAATGTGAATTTAAAATCTTAGAACATTTCAGATATTTCTCAAAAGTACATTTCTGTGTGCTATAACTAATGACCCTCTATGTGCAATTACTTGAATTATTGAAAGGCTTAGTATTAATCAAACTTGCTATAATTAATTTCAAATATTTGAGAAGTCAGTTTTAAAATATTTAAAGTTTATAAAGTAAACTTGAGTGTTATTCAGTCAAAATGACTCTGAAATAAAATTATAATATTAAAACAAGGAAGTAAAGATGATGAATTTAGACAATAAGGACATTAGAAGAATCACTTCAAGTCTTCGCCATTCTCTAGTAGAGTAGAGTCTTTCATCTTATTACCATTATTTTCAATTATTACAATTTTGAAAATGTAGGAAAATCTTTTTCTTGCATTGTATGCAGTAATTGCATTTTTTGACAAATTGAACACATAAAAAATGAAAAATCTTTATCAAAATGTATATTTTTATATTTTATGTAGAGTACTTTATATCGTATTGTAAAAATATGTTAGTAAAGAAAGGTCTATAGTCTGCAAAATACATAATAAATACACTGAACTAGTTCTTAAAACTGATGAACTTCTTTAGATTTAATACATTTCTTTATGCAGACACTGTACTTAACATGGCATTGGATTTTCAATGCCATTTGCCATATTTCAAAATAATACCATACCCCATTTGAGGTGAAAGTTGTATAAATGAGGTACATAAAATACTTGAGATATAACTGCTAGTTTGAGATTTTTATTATTCATGCATAGTCATTTTAAAAATCAGCTGAGATTGATAATTTATCATCTCAACTAAGAATGAAAAAATAATTTAAATTTCTATATCACCAAAGTACAATTTTCCAACTTGTCTTCTTTGTCTAGATTTCTTCTTGCCTACAAATTACACCCAGAATCAGAATCTCTGGAATCAGACAGGAGCCAAACTGCCTGAGTTCAAATCCCAGCTATCCCATTTGTTAAATGAATAATCCTAAAAATTACACCCAGAATTGGAGTCTCCTTGAGGACAGGTATTGGATTTTTAATCTAAATCTCTCACATTCAAACAGTAGCATGCCACATTTAAATATCATTTGGTAAATAAATAAAGGCATGCATTAACAAAACATTAATATATCTTCCAATTATTACACATATTTAATAGATAGGTGGAAGACAAGAGGAAGGAGTCTACCCTTTGGAACAAATATAATTGGACATAATAGTTTTAATATATGTTTACTTGGTAATTATAAAATTCCAGGGATTGTCCTAATGATTTACCTATATTAAGTCACTAAATCCTTACAGTAAGTTCCAAGTGAGTTCCCAATATTATTCCCATTTTATAAATGAAAAGTCTGGTCCAGGAGCAGTGACTCACACCTGTAATCCTATCACTCTGGCAGGCTTAGGAGGAGGATGCCTGGAGCTCAGGAGTTTAAAACCAGCTAGAGCAAGAGAGGAGATCCCCTCTCTACTAAAAATAGGAAAAATTATAGGGGCATTGTCACAGGTGTATATAGTCCCAGAACTTGGGGAGCTGAGGCAGGAAGATTGCTTGAACCCAAGAGTTTGAGGTTGCTGTGACAGAGGCTGATACCACACCCCTCTATCCTGGGCACCAGAGTAAGACTCTATCTCAAAGAAAAAAAGAAGACTAAAATAAAATAAAATACTGAAGAAGAGCTAGTTTAAATAACTTGCGTAAGATTATTCATTTAATAAATAGGATAACTGGGATTTGAACTCAGACAGTTTGGCTCCTGTCTGACTGCAGAGATAATATTTTTGGTTATCATGATAATATTGTGATAATGGTGAAAACGACTGTCCAAAATATTCTTCCACAAAAACAATCTCAAATACATTAATTTTTTCTGAGGAATGACTTTCTCTTATTTCCTTAGTGCTCAATATAATTTATGCCAAATATGTTCAATGATTATAAAAAGATATTAAGAAACACCATAAATCAAGTAAGGCTTTATTAAGCAAATAATATCTAATTCTTTCAAAAGATTTTCCTAAGTAGAAAAATTTTCATATATATTTCGGATATTATAGAACAACTTGAAGAACAGCAGAATACAGAAAGATGCTACAAAATCTCTGCAACAGCTTTAAATTTGTTATATACCAATTTTATTTAAAATTTTCAGCAGTTTACAAATACTTTATTTGAAAACAGTAGAGAATTAAAAGCATTCACTGAGAAATTCACTCTACGATTAAGAAAGTTTTGTGAATTACAATCATTAAAAGAAGACTAAATTGTTTCAAATATTTTTCTTCTTTCAACTTTCAGTTGCCAAATCATTTCATTTATAATTTATAAAGATGTTTTGAAAGTTCTGGTGTAAAACCCAGGAGATGACATAATTTGCTAAAAGTTGATATGTTATGAGAAAAAGTGAATCGGTTTACGACTGTAGTCATGTGAAAATTAATGGAGTTATTTAATCCCCTTTCCAATTAGTCCAGTATGTGACAATCAAAGGTAAAAAACTAGTGAAATATAAGAAAACAATTTTTGACATGCAGTCAAATTATCATTTTTCTTCAATGGACAGGAATAGGATGCCCTTGCCCTTGAGGTTCACCTTTAAGTAGATCATAAAATCTAAAGTCATTGGTAAGATTTATAGGGAACAGATTCTGACATTAGGATAGAATGCAGATTTAATTGGATAGCACAGATATAATTATCTTGCCTCATGCCTAAGTATCTCTGTGGAATTGTACCAAAAAAAAAAAAAAGAATCCAGCCACTAAAAGCAAGTAAGTAGTCCAAAGGAGTCTTATGGGCCATGTCAAAGTGTACACAATTGAAGACCCTCTGTCACAGTACTTCACATCTCTTTAAATCTTTGGTCTTCACCAGCTCTAACTGCTGCAAAGCCCTGCAATTGCTCCCTTTCAACCCTTAACTTGACCTTCTTTTAAAATGTAGTTTCCTGCTGCTTCTGCCTCTTGGTCTTCTTTTAATTCAAGCTGACCTCCCAGTCTTTTTTAACGAAAATTAACCAGTTGATCTTCCTAATGTTTTTAGGAAGTCTTCATGTACTTCAATCCCTTGTCCTGATGCTATACCTCAAAAGCCCAGGTTCTAGCTATCTTTAGTCCCTAATATTATTACCATGTGGCCACCGTGAGAAGGAATACTTCATTAAGGAAAAATTTTTCTCTCAAAAAATCCCTCTCAAGATTGCAAATTGTAAACAGAGGAAAATATTCTTAGCAAGGCCTCTAGCAAATTCATTACATATTCCAGAATTTTTTAGGTTTTTCTGTCACCATTTGCAGAATATCAACAAAAAATAGGTAGCTGGATCATCTCCTTTGGACTTACAAATAAATAATTACCAATAACTGTGCCCTAGCTCAAGTTGCTATCTTAAAACATAGTAATTTTCTGAAGGTTGTCTATTTGCTTTCATTGTTGTGTCCTTAGCTGTGCAGAAGCTTTTCAGCTTAATTAAGTCACATTTGTTTATTTTTGTTGTTGTTGCAATTGCCACTGAAGTCTTCTTCATAAAAGTTTTCCCCAGGCTTATATCCTTAAGAGTTTTTCCCATGCCTTCTTCTAGGATTGTTATCATTTGATGTTTTAAATTTAAATATTTTAGCCATCTTGAGTCAATTTTTGTAAGTGGAAAAAAGGTGCAGGTTCAGTTTTAGTCTTTTACATGTGGTTTATCCAGTTCTCCTAACACCATTTATTGAATAGGAATTGTTTTCCCCAGTGTATACTACTGTTTGGTTTAAAGATCAGATGACAATAAGAGACTGGTGTAAGATTGATAACTAGAATCTATAGAAAACTCAAATTAATCAACAAAAAAACGAGCAAACAATTCCATTTCCCACTTGGCAAGAGACGTGAACAGAACCTTCTCTGAGGAAGAGAGCCAAATAGCTAATAACCATATGAAAACATGCTCATCATCCCTAATCATAAGAGAAATGCAGATCAAAACCACTCTGAGATATCACCTAACCATAGTGAGACTAGCCCACCTCAGAAATTCTCAATGCTAAAGATGCTGGCGTGGATGTGGAGAGATGGGAATACTTTTACACTGTTGGTGAGACTGCAAACTAATACAACCTCTTTGGGAAGAAGTATGGAGAATCCTCAAAGAACTTCAAATTGATCTTCCATTTCATTCTGCAATCCCATTACTAGGCAGAAGAAAAAAATAATTTTATTATAAGAATATTTGCACTGGATTGTTCAGTTTACAATTAATGAGATGTGGAAACATCTACATGACCATCAACCTGGGAATGGATTAATCAACTGTGGTATACATACACCATGGAATACTATTCAGCCATAAAAAGATGGAGACTTTACATCTTTTGTATTAACCTGAACGAAGTTGAGACACATTCTTCTTATTTAAGTATCACAAGAATGGAAAAACAAGTATCCAATATACTCAATACTAATATGAAGCCAGTAGATGATCTAATACATGCTCACATAAGAGAAAAACTCAATTTAATTCAAGATAAGGGGAAAGGGAAGGAAAAAGGAGAAGAGAGAGGGGAAGGTGTGTGCTCCCACTTAATGGGCACAAAGTGGTGGTATATGGCACACCTCCTGGATGTGAGACATACCTACAACAGGAACTCTTGCTAACAAATGCAAACATTGTAACCTAATTATTTGTACCCTCATATTAATCTGGAAAAAAAAAGAAACAAATTCCCAAAGAAATTAAGGTAACTAAAAAGAAAGAAAGAAAGAAAGAAAATGATAAATTTGATGGCATAAACAACAGACATTTATTTCTCAGACTTCTAGAGACTAAGAAGTCTGGAACAAGGTGATAGTTCCTGGCTTCATCTATTTCTTGGCTTTAGTCAGCTGCCCTCCTTCTGGGCACTCACATGACCTTCCCTCAGTGTGGGCATGTGCAGATAGGAGCACTAATATAATGAGGGACCCACTCTCATGATCTAACATAAACCTAATTATCCCCCCCAAAAAACCCAACTCCAAATACCATCACAATAGCAACTAAGACTTCATCTTAGGATTTTTTGGGGGACACAAACATTCAGCTCTTATACAACTGTAGCTACAGTTAGCTTCATTAACACATTTTCTATTTTGTGAGCCTCTTTTGGAAATTTTGAAGGCTTTGGCTTCTTGAAAATGATCAAAAGTGATTTATTAGGAAAAAAAAGAACTCATTTGGAAAGAAAATTGATATTCTCTTCACAAATAAATAATCTGAGGTGCTAAATAAAATATTTGGTGTTTTTCCTACTTGGATGAATAATGTAGGTCTTCAAATCATGGAGAATAATTGAATTTTGCTTCTGCAAACTCCTAATAAGTGTTCTGCCAATAGGCAGGAAAGTAGGGCTTTCTCTACTTCAGTGAAAATTGTGGCTTTAAGTCCCTGTAGTTTCACAGGAAGGCAGCTCTTTTAAAAAAGGTAAAACTTGAAGAAATAAACTGAATTCAGATTTAAAACAACACAACTCAAATGGAGATGTACTAAAAACCATATTTAAGCATATGCTAGTCATGCCTCACTCTATCTCCCCCTCAGTATTCTTGAGTTCAACAGAAAGTTCTAGAAATATTGACATATTTCCCCACCTCAGGAGTTTGCTTCTGTCATTTTTCACAGGGAAAAGTTTTCCACAGGAGATTGTATGGACATATAAAAAACAACTCAGAAGTGTAGGGAGATTGATGGTAATGCCTCTGGAGGTGATATTCAACAAATGCAATGGAAGTTAGTAGATAGAAACGTTCTGAGGGAAGTTTCATGGGGAGGCTGAGAGAATCCCCAGCAGAACTGACTACTTAGTGAATAGCGCCCCAAAGCTATGATTTTTCACAAAATGAATAAATCCTTGTGTTTGTGCCTTCCCAATATTCTCTGGGAAAGGGGTTGAGATTGTAAATCCTCATACACCATGTTTGGATTTTTGATAGAAAGCTGCCCACCTCTGGCCAACTGAAGCCCTACAAAAGAGCATGCTGATCTTACTCCCAATCATTGTGATATAGTCAAATGTTTTTCTCCTTCCAAATCTGAATTAATTTGAAAATTCATTACCAAAAGTAATGCTTTTAGGCAGTTAAATTTTATGAAAAGGACTTCACTGATATTAATATAGGAAGTAGAAACTTTTAAAATATTGATGTTCAAACTGTTTATAGTAAAATTAGGTACAAACTAAACCATTATGTAAATTTTGTATTAAAAATATATACAGTACTAAGTATCCTTTACTGTTTACTTTCTCAAACGGTATATATTTTCATTGATTCTCAGAGATAAATGTGGTATTGCAACCATTTCTGGGACTTTTATAACCCCCCTGCTGGAAATTCTGGTATGTTGTGAAGGTGTGTTCCTGAAACTGGAAGCTATTTCCATGGTAGGACACCATTACTGATATTTCATCCCTGAAGAGGAAATTTTATAAGGAAAAGTGAATATTTACAATTGATAAGGGGTACATGTTGTTTCATTAAAAAATTGTGCAGTTTATTGCATTGGTTAATTAAATATATTTTAATTTTATTTAATATGTAGTAAAGATAATTACTTTAAAATTAAAGTTAAACTTTTTACTTTTTAATTCTATAAAATCAAATCTTTTGTAGCTCCCACAGAATATACTAGAAGGGAAAAGGAAGAGAAAGAATGGGAAAGATTGGTTAAAAACAATTACAAAATTACAGTTAGATAGGAAGAATAAGTTCCAGAGCAGGGGTGGAGAACAACCATCTTTAAAGCCACATGTGGCTTTCTTGGTCCTTAAGTTCAGCCTTTGACTGAATCAAAATTTTACAGAATAAATACTTTTATTTTTATTCATACATTTTTGTCTTTTATGTTTTATTTATTTTTTAAATGAATATATTTAAAATACCAAAGAATAAAATAAGTTCAATGAAAGAATCCTCCCAGATTGACCAGCACAATTAGGACATTAGTAAGCCATAAGGACAAAATTGATTTAATTCTAACTTTCCCCACATGACCAAGCACCACTACCACTGGAGGATGGTTGGTGAGAGTTTATGGGACTGAGTATGCTAGTTTGTTACAGCTTTTGAAAATGGTGCACTATGTTTCTGTTTGAAATGGAATTTTTGAATAGTTGCACAGCTTGATGGTATTTTTTAATTCTGTCTGCTTAATAGCCCCTCATGTCAAAGAAGACCAAAAGAATACTGAAGAAAGATAATAATTTTTTAAACTAGTATTGGAAAGTGCAATATAGTCTTGTTTCTGCTAAAGATAAGATGTTTTGCTTGCTTTGTGATACTGCAACAACAACACTAGAAAAATTCAATGCTCATCAGCATTATAACACTCATGTGAACCACAAATATTTAAATTTAGTGAGAGAGTTGCAGAATGTTGCAGAAATTAAATGATGAAAGCAAAAGAAAAGATAATTTTTTCAAGCAGCAATAAGGTCTGGAAATAATGCCACTGAAGCAACTTACAGAGTTATCATATAAGCTAGAGGAAAGGGGAAGCCATTCAGTGATATAGAAATTGGGAAAGACTGCCTTGTCAAAGTTGTAGGATATATAGATACTTTTAACATTTCAAAGTACAAAAAATTGCTTCTTTAAAGGAGAACCATTACTGATTGGCAGGATGAATTAGACTTCAATTTAATAGAACACTTTCATGCAATATTTCAAAAGGAAAATATGTAGTATATAATTCAATCACTTTGGCTGAATCAACTGACTCAGTACTTCATTTTGGTTATAATAGAAGATTTTCCTTGCTAGGAAGAGATACTTTGAGCACTCTTATGAACAGAACATCTTTAATAACTTTCAAGATAAATGTCATGAAGTTGGACTGAATTTGATAAATTTAGTAAGTGTACATACAGTTGGTGTGCACCTTCCATGACAAGAAAACATTAAGAGTTTACTGCATGAATAAAAAAAGTATTTACAGATCTAGATGCTCTCATTTCTTTATATCTTGCATCAGCTAAACCTCTGTGCTAAAGCTACTATTTTAAGTGACACTTTGCACAAATTGTTAACTATATTTGTGCAAATTTGAGATAGCATGGTTAGTTTCATAACATGCTAAAGTTGAACTATGAGGAATTCAGTGTGGATTTGCCCTATCATTTTAAAGTCCTTTGGCTTTTGCAGGGGCAGGTATCAGCCAAAATTTCATCCCTGACAGAATGGATATATTTTTTGAAGAACAGAAGAATGAGCAAAGTGAAACTTTGAAAGAAGATTTCTCAAGGCATGAAGCATTTCTGTGTGATATCATGTCAAATCAAAACAACAATAAAGATGTCATTTAAATGACATAAAACATACGGTATGTGGCCAAAAAACTCCAAGAATTTTGTAAAAAGCTAATTTTAAGACACGTCTTCTTAAAAGGAAATTTCAGATGAACATTCTACCCACTTAGCAAAGGTGGGTAGAATCTGTAGAACTATAGATTGAATTGACTGAGCTCTTAGTAGATAGCATTATTGTGTATTTCTAAGAAAATTACATAAATATAATAAAACTAGGGTTAAAATCTCTAAATTTATTACATGTATCTACTTGAGTATTTGTATTTAACATACATGTATACTGTATATGTAATTAAACTAAGATATAAGAGTTTATAAATAATAAAGTAAGTCACTAATTTAAAAAGTTTGATCTTTAAATATGTTTTATGCTTATAAATGATTTTGAATAATTATCAGCAAAAGTTTCTAACTTTGAAACTTTTTCTTGCTCTGTTTTTTAAAAATATTATTACCCTAAAATAGGCACTCCAAACTAATGTTAAATTTCTAACTTTCTCCCAAACTCTGGGTCTCCTTTTTGTGTTTCTGTCTTTTCTTTCCTTCTTTACATTTTTAAAAATAAATCGAAACTCTAAGGTAATAAAACTATTACATATAATAATGGCGAAATTGGTAAAATTTTATTTTGTATCACAATAAAATATTATAGATACATAGCTGTGGATAAATAAAGAGCAGGGTGAAAAAAAAAAGAATACAAGCCTCTGAATACTCTTTTCCCATACAATTTCTTTGGATGATATTTGTAGCACTGATTTTGAGAGGTAAATAATGTCTACCTCTGGTGCATTAGGCAAATTTATTTACCAGTTAATATAAAAGCAGTAGGTTTCCCAAGTTCAGTGTTCCTCAGCTGCTCTACAAATTTATTGCATATCCAACATTGGCTTGGGCCCCTCTATTTTATCCTTATGGAACTTGGGGGATGCAAGGCACTGACATAAACATAATAACTGATGTTAACAGTGCCAGGAGTAATAAAATCCTTTGTCTCTGGCCCAGGACTTTTGTATCTTCTTCTTGTTTATGAAACAGTAACAGACTAACTTAAGAGCTTATGAGTGGGATAGAATCTCAAAACCTGACACTATTCTTCCTGTTTAACATACATGACAGGTGTTTTTATCTACCAATTGTTTTCCTTGGGCACTTCAATCAAAAAATTAAAATAGTTAATGACTTTGAAGCAACACAACATTTTTTCTTACTAAGAGTAAAGATCATAATTTAGTTAATATATTGAAAACTAAAAAAACAAACAAACAATAAAAAACTCTGCATGACTAGCAGCCCTTATGATTTTTCCACCAACTGGTAATTTCAGTTTCTCACATTGATTTTATTAATCCAAGGGACTTATTCAAACGTCGAGAAAATTGCAACAAAAATTTCCTGGACATGTTTAATGGGTAACCAAAAACATATTTTATCTGTACTTAGGAAAAACCATAGAAAAACTCAGAAAATAGGAAAAGTTTGAAATCTCTGCCTCAAGAGTCCTTTACAAATAAATTTTAGACTGTTACCAAATTGTAAAGATTTAAAAAATAATTTAGCAAAGAAGGAACATTTTATGGTTTTATTACAGTTTTCATTTCAGCTAAAGTTCTACTCCCAGGTAGAATGTTAATGTGATCTTGTTCCACATTTCTTATAAACTCTTATTTTGTAAGTGTTACAAGAAGACGCATAAATCTTAGTTTGAAGTATCTTCTGACAGACTCTATAACATTGAATTTATAGCTTGTCAGGTGTTTACAAAATTAATATATGTGTAGAGTCATATGCACAATTAATAGAGTGTCACTTTCAAAAGGAACATGACTGGACACATCCCTTCAGGAGAATATGTTTATTGGAAGAAATACCACCAGCAATAGAACTATGCTGTAAAAGAGCACGCTGAGTATTCTAATCACAGAGTCTGCTTAAACTCCTTGACAAACACTAGTAAAGACGGTTCTTAGGGTAAAAGTGTTTAAGTTACTATAACCTGGACATCCAGACTGTGTAAAATCTGACCCTGAGACTTACTAATAAATCCTCCAAAAGTAGACAACTTCTAGGAGTAGACAGCTTCCTCCAAGATTCTACAAGAAGATGACAGAAAAAGTATATTCAGCCATATGTCACTTTCACTCAAGACATATCAGGTAAAAATCTCTGACCAGGAACCCATGCCCACATTTTGATTCCCAAACTGTTATTTGGATACCCTCCTTTTCTCACTGTTTTTATTTTGTTCTAGTTCAAGGCATCAGGCTATAAAAACTGAAATTCTAATCCTTGTTTCTCTTTTTCATTACTTAATTTCATTCTGATAAGCCCTGTGAACTTATTGCAACCCTTTAGAATTCCTCCACTCTGATAGTATCTAGATAGTATCTGATAGTATCTAGATTAGCTACTATTTTTGACATTTTTCAGAGCCTCATGAGAAAGAGAATGAGACACAGAATTCATGATCAACTATGATCCAATTGTTTTCTCATGATGTTATTGAAAATCATTGCACGATTTTTCTAAATTTCATAGAAAATTTTATTCTTAATACAAAAAGCCAATTAGGTCCATGCAACATTTGACAAATAATGTTTACCATAAAAACACACCTTTGGAGTTATTCTATTTATATGCAAGCAAAGCATGACTTTCTATTACCATATTAAAATGTGACCACTGTTTTGGGCACAGTATTCTGGCCTTCCATGTGTGAGAATACTGTTTAGTTGCTCATATTTTATTGAGTTAATGTAGTAATTCATAAAAAGGAGCTCGAGACATGCAAATTTATTATTTATATGTGTGCATATGTGTTTCTCTGTGTGTGTGTATATATATACATATATATATATGCATTTCTATCTTGTCTAGTTAATTTCTAATTAACACATGTAAATTTACCTTGACTATGGACCAAATAGTACACGAAGCACCTCAGATTTTAAAACCTCAACAGAATAGCAGAATAACTGACATTTCAGTAAATTTCTCAAACAAAATTTTTATAGTACTGAAAATATCTCAAACTTGGATAAACATTAGGTAACTAAGATTAATTTAATTGATCCTTGGGAGTTATCTTTCTTTTAAACAGGTAAAACTAAAAGAAAAAAGTGACAAAGTGAGCTCCAAATTTTTCTTAGACTACTCAGTATTGTTCCCTAACTTTTGATCTTTTTCAACTCTCCCATTTCTAGATCCTTATATTTTGCCTCACATCCATCACCTTGAACTGACTTTCAACTCATAATACGGTGGTGAAAAGAGATCAAAACCTCCATGGTAAAATCTGTTCATTTAGGTGTTGGATTTTAAGCCCTCAAAAGGAAGCAATGTAATACTTTCTAAAGGGAAATGATGCAATCTTGTTTAATTATATGCAGAGTGGCAACAGAAAGACACTGGCACATAATACCTACACACAGCTAGTCTCAACTGAATTCTTGAGCTTTTTTTAGATAACAAAAATATGGTAGATCCTCAATAGCTGACCACCTCCCTACTTGATCACCTCCTTAAGTTGACCTCATTTTCATAGACTGGACATGTACCACATGCACATATTAGTACAGTAGGCCACTTTTGTTCCTTATGTTGACCACCTCTGTATGTTGATCAATTGGTTATAGTCCCTTGGTACTCAACTACTGCAGTTGAAAGTTTCTCTGGTTACTACCCCAGAAATTGACCCCTTAATGTGCTTTCCTGTTAGTCAACATACTCTGGGGGAAAAAAAAAAAAACTAAGTTCACTGGTCTCTAACTTTTTAAAAATCCCCTCTCCTTTTTTCTTTAAGTACAATTTCTACCTCTATTTAATAAGTCTATTGATTATTTTTCCTAATATATTAGAGCAAACTTACTTGTCGATAACTAAACTGCCTTGAGATATTTTTGACATGAAAATGTAATGTAAAGATTTTAATTTAAAACCAAAAAGACAAGTGTAGTAGTCCATTTAATTATTATCTGGGGACAAATGTCTGTGTCTATGGATAAAACTAATATTAGCCTCCTGCCTCCCATAATTTAAATCTATAAATTATAGCTGAATTTTTAATTTTATATGTATTTGTCAGAAGAAAACAGAAAAGTATAATAAAGTCCTGATAAAAATTATAAATCTTTATGCCGTCTGTCTCACCAATTAGAAAAATGTCATAAAATGAAATGGGATGTTGAGTGAAGGACTGCTTCAATACTTTCTTTTTTTTTATTTGTTTTTTATCAGATCATAATTGTGTACATTAATTCTCTCATAGGATACAGTGTGTTACTTCTATATGCAGTTTGGAAAACTCTCCTCCAAGTGGCTTACATAGCCATCATGTCTTTCTCATAATTGTTATGTTAAGACATTTATATTCAACCTTTAGACAAATTCACCTGTAC
>NW_003852483.1:6186002-6190959 GCF_000181295.1 Otolemur garnettii | reverse complement strand
AAAACCAACTTTTTGATTTATTAATCTGATGTATAATTCTTTTGTTTTCAATTTCATTTAATTCTGCTCTAATTTTGATTATTTCTTTTCTTCTGCTGGGTACTTTCTATTTAAGATAATTATTTAAGAAAAACTACTAGCTAAAGATAGAGAAAAAAGGGATTACTATGCATATAATGAAGGGCAGCTTATAGGATATAACAATATATTAAAATTGGACAAAACACATTGAAGTTAATATTTATATTCACAAAATTTGATAAATCAGATACTGTTCATTTCACACTATTACAGTATGAGGCTAAAGTTAAGAGATGGTGAACCAGATTTAAATACTTAAATATGACAGTTTATAATTTGCATGCAAATAGTGGTTTAGTTTTCCTTTTTTTTAAGGTAAGAAAGTAAGTATTTATACATGCAAGTACTAGCTTTTTTTCCCTTACTGTTGCCAGGGTATTCTTATCTGGTCTTGAATAATGCAGTATTTGAGAGTAACAGTACAGCCTAACATCCCAGTACTAGAAGTCAAGAAGGAGAATATCTTCCTGACCACCATGTCTTCCCCTTGACACTATGGTACACAAGTAGGAAGGTAATCCAGACAGTACAGAATATCAACACACTGAATGTAAAGAACCTGGCTTCACAGAAGGTATCAGGCAGGTTCCAGGTCAGGAAAACCAAGATGAAGCTTCCCAGAGCCAAAAAGGTTGAAAATCCAGCAGTGCTCATAGCTCAGTGGGTAGGGCATGGGCCACATACACCGAGGCTGGCGAGATCAAACCCAGCCTGGACCAGCTAAAATCAACAATGATAACAGCAACAAAAAAATAGCTAGGCATGTGGCAGGAACCTGTAGCCCCAACTACTTGGAAGGCTGAGGCAAGAGAATCACGTAAACCAAATAGTTTGAGGTTGCTGTGAGCTGTGATGCCACAGCACTTTACAAAAAAGAATAAAAAAAATTTAAAAACTTTAAAAAGGTTGAAAATCCCAGGGCACAGTATAAGGTCATGATAGAATCTTCATTGTGCTAAATGATGAGGTATAAGGCTGAGAGTGTGTGTCAATATCAACAAATGGAGGAGAGATTCCAAGCCAAATGCCAGAAACAGATATTTGGATAAGGTAACAGATGAGAATAACTGAGTGAGATACTGTTGATTCCCAAACCACCTTGTCTTTCTCCCTGGAACTGTGGCCTTGAAGTCTGTAAGAGTGGTAATAGTTTTTACTAATGCAGTTGAAATGACTATGGTAAACATGATTCCAAATGCTCTACAAGTGGTTGTATTTGGATGGCCAGCGAAGAGTAAGAAGAGAGAGGAAAAGGATGCAACTGAGAGTCTAGTTATTGGCCTTGACCATGGCCAATGGACCTTGACCATGTGTCTATGCCTTACAAAGACCACAAGCACCATGCCTGTGAGGACAGAGAAACAAAGAGCTGTGCTGATCAGTTATGTCTCCAGCACATCTTCAAAAGCTAGGAAGGTCATAAAGTTTGGGAGGCCATGACTTCTCCCACTGTTTGGATATTGGTTATCTGGGCATTTTGTACACTCATTAGAATCTGGTGGGAGAAAAAAAGCAAAAACTCGTTATCTCAGATTCTGAAGTGATTCAATTTTTTCACAGAACTGGAAAAAATGTCATCTTAAGGCATATTATCTACCTTTTCTCCACACCTAACATAATTATGAGATGCTGCTACAAAAGGACTAATTCCAGTTATAGCTGTGTCTAGCTCCTCATTTTTTCAGAGAGAGATGATAACCCCTTATTACATAAAAGTGCATGGTGCCAATTTTTCTCTGATGATGAAACCATCGACATTCCTTAGGACATTTCAAATATCTATTAAATATTTTCCAAGCTAAACCTTAAATTCACTCATTCATACAAGAAAGTTTTAACTGAGAACATATGATGGGCCTGACCTTTAGTAGAATTCTAGAAATATTTCAATGACTAAGGCATAATTGCTTTTTTATTATTAAAAACAATAACTCCTCTCTTGTTAGTTTGATCAGGAGATCCTAAGTTGCACTGACCCTCAAACTGGACAATATCCATGACTATTAGTTTAAACAAAAACCGTATCAGTGAATCCTCTTGGCTCTCCTATGAAAACATTTCCTAATTCCTATTATTTCTCATCACTTCCACAATACCACTCTCATCTAGGACACTGTTCTCCCTACCTGGATTATTATAACACACCCAAACTTGGCTCTTTGCTTCCAATGTCTCAGTTAATTCAGTTTGTTTTGTACAGAGCAGAGTTATTCTTTAAAAATCAAATTAAAACATTTAACTGTCATGCTTAAAGCTTTCCAGTAACTTTTAATTATACTTAAAATAAAATAAAAATATTCACCATGTTTCTAAACCCAGATTTAACCTCCTATCACAATTTCTCAGAACTATGTGTTTCAGCCAGCTATATTAAGGCTCTGCCCTGCCCCAGAGCCTTTACTTGGTTCTTCTACCTTGCATGCTCTTTCTGCAGAATTACCAGGACTCATTTTCCTCCCCATGTTAGTCAGGGAGTAGCACAAAGTTCATGTTCCCTGTGATTTCAGCCCTATGTGGTTTCAGCAGCTTTCTCTGTCACATAATACCATCACATCTTGGATCTGGGGGTACATAAGTAATACTTAATATAATATTAAATCATATTGCATGACTGACCAAATGAATGATAAACAAGGTGACAAATGGTAGTTGTAGGTGCAACTCAACTCCTAACCAACTTTTATATTAAAAAGGAAGGTGACAAACAGTTGGAGAGAAATCCTTTGTTGACTCTTAGCTATTCCAGTGGAAATCTCACACCACAGATATAACTGGACTCTGTCTCATTTTACTGACGGCTAAAACAATATATAGCTTTCCCTTCCTGTGGGGTTTTCCCAAATCCTGGACTACGGCTTTTGCTACACACAGAGTGGAGAGCTTAAAGAAAATAAATTAGGGATCAGTATTGCTAATAATTTTAAAATAGATGAATTACACAATTTCTGAAAATTAATAAGAATATGTGTATAACATGTATGTCCTTAAAATCATTAAGGAAACAAAATAGGAAATAAAATGTATGAGTAGGAATTGGGAGCTGCTCAAAATCAACCAGGGAAATTTTAAGAGAAATTAAAAATATAAATATTAACATTAGAATTACTGAGCGAGTTAATCAGCATAGTAATAGCCATAGTAATATTTGAAAACATAGTAATCTGGGACATTTTATATAGTTTAGACATATCACATAAAAATACAAAGAAATGATTATATATAATAAAAGTTAAGAGACATGTTGAGTAGAATAAAAATGTTAAAATCACATCGATTTTTTTTTTATCTCATGAATTAAAGTCAACAGAACATAAGGATTTAGCTTCTACCTTTGTATGTACATAGTCCAAGTTCAAACATAAATTGTGGAGTTGAACCCCATGGAGATTTTGACAATCCACCTGCATTTTGGTAGATTTTAATATATCACCCTCATGAATAAAAAAGTAATGAGAAATAATTCAAAGAAGAATGAAAATAAATTAAGCAACATAATAAGCAAGACTTTATATGATAAATACACATTAAACTCTGAACTCTCAAATTAGTGGCAACTCATTCACAAGTATACATTAAAACTGACCATTTATTGGACAAAGAGCAAGATTCTTTTTCTACAATGCAAATAAATCAGTAGTCAAATCCAAGACACATATATTTTTAAATTTTTAAATGTACTTCTTAATAAGTCATGGATCAAGAAGAAATAAAAATTTCCAATACAAGATACTTAAGCTTGTGTCATAACTTAGAATGTGTATACATAAATGCCAGAATAAATGCAAAATTTAAATAGTAATAATTTAAAATAGAGTTATTTGCTAAAAGTAGAGCCTTGAGAGACACATCAGATCTATGTGATTCTATAGCCAAATAATGGAAAATGTTCAAAACATAGTAAATTTTCACCTTTTGAAAAATAGGAAAAAGATTTAAATCAATTGATCCAGCTATTATGCCTTGCATAACTAAGCAAATCATAGAGTGGAAAAGTAAAATTAGAGCCATTTTCAATCAAAAATATGGATTTAAATACCCCAAATAACTACTATGTGTATACTACAAAGTATTAAAATTATGTAATGGTGGGGGAAGGTGTGAATAGATAGAGCACAGGAGCCCTTTAGAACAATGGTACTATTTTGTATTATACTGCAATGGTAGATACAAGCATTATAACTTCATCAAAATCTATAAAACTTTATGACACAAAGAGTGAACTTTAATGTAAACTATGGCTATCAGTTAATAATAATGTATCAACATTCATTCATAAACACATGTGCCTCCCTAATGCAAAATGTTACTAAAAAATAATGGAGAAATGAGGAAAGGAGAGGTATATGCTAACTCTTCACATTTTCTGACCACATTTTTTTAACCTGAAACTACTTTAAAAAATAGTATCTATTGGATGGCTATGGTGGCTTATGGGTGTAATCCTAGAACTTACAGAGACTGAGGCAGGAGGATCACTTGAGCCCAGGAGCTGAGGTTTCAGTGAGCTATAATGATGTCACTGAACTCTAGCCAAGGGTGGCAGAGCAAGATCCAATCTCAGAAAGAAAAAAAAAAGGTTCATTAATAAATAAATTATTCCTAATTTCATTTTATCCCAGGAAAGCAAGGATAAGCTATGATATAAATACATATTAACTTCAAATTAATAAACTATGCAAATGAATCATTGAAGAAAATCATATGCATTTCTCTCATATGTAGTCTGACAATTAACTTGTCACTGTGCACTTATGTAGACCAATGAACAAACATTTATTTTTTGTTAAATTTGGTAAGAGTGGCTCGACTCCTATAGCTCAACTGGCTAAGGCACCAGCCATGTACACCTAACGTGGCGGGTTCGAATCCCCAGCCC
>NW_003852483.1:6075846-6185828 GCF_000181295.1 Otolemur garnettii | reverse complement strand
AAAAAAAAAAAAAAAAAAAAAAAAATTTGGTAAGAGTGAAAGTGAAAACAGGAACCTGTTAGTTCAAGTTTATAGGGATAATGTCATGAAGAAAATAGCAGTATAATAATGAATTAAATATTTTTCTGAGGGGAGAGAAACCATCATTGATGAAGAGAGGTCAGGGTGGCCAATAACAAGTTGAACTAATGAAAAGATTTATTGAATTGTTCGTCAAAATTATCATCTGTGAGAAGCATAGCAGACCAAGTAAACATCAACAGAGAAACAGGAAAATCTTAAGTGAAAATCTTGGCATGAAAAAGGTGTGGTGGCTCACAGGTATAAGCCTAGCACTCTAGGAGACTGAGGCAGGTTGACTACTTGAGTTCAGGAGTTGGAGATCAGCCTGAGCAAGAGCAAGACTCATCTCTACTAAAAATAGAAAAATGAGCCAGGATTTGTGGCAGACACCTATAGTCCCAGCTACCAGGGAGACTTAAGGCAAGAGGATCACTTGAGCTGAAGAAGTTGAGGTTGCTGTGAGCTATGATGCCATGGCACTCTACCCAGGGTGACAAAGTGAGACTCTGTCTCAAAAAAAAAAAGTGTTGGCATGAGAAATGTGTGTGCAAAAATGGTCCCAAAGGAACTCACCAATGAAAAAAAGCAAAGGAGAGTTGAAGTTTGCTAGGACCTTTTGGAGAGGCAAGATGATGTTTTGGGCCCTGTTATCACTGGTGATGAAACATGGATGTTATCAATTCAATCCTGAAACAAAGCATCAAAGGGCACAATGGAAGTCAGCCAAAGCTCCATGGCCAAAAAAATTTCTATCAATTCAAATTAAGAGTCAAAACAATATAGCTAATCTTTTTTGATATCAGAGGAATTGTTCATTATGAATTTTTACCAACTGGACAAACAGTTAACCAAGGTTACTATTTGGAAACGCTGAGAAGGCTGTGTAAAACAGTTAGATAAAACCAACCTGAACTTTTCACCAATAACTCATGGCTCTTGCATCATGACAATGCACCAGCTCATATAGCACTCTCTGTGAGGAACATCAGCTCATATAGCACTCTCTGTGAGGAAGTTTTTAGCCAGTAAACAAATAACTGTATTAGAACACTCTCTCTACTCACCTGATCTGGATATTAATGGCTTTTTTCTTGACTCAAAAACAAAGAAAATACTGAAAGGAAGATATTTTGATGACATTCAGGACATCAGGGTAATACAAAGACAACTCTGATGGCCATTTCAGAAAAAGAGTTCCAGTATTGCTTTTAAGTGTGCACTAGGTGCTGGCATCAGTGCGTAGCTTCCCAAGGGAAGTCCTTTAAAGTTGACTGTAGTGATATTCAGCAGTGTGTTATGTAGCCCTTTTCCTGGGACAAGTTCATGAACTTAATTGTCAGAGCTTATAGACACTAAGCTAATTTGTACATAAAAGAATTTCTAAGTAACCTTAGAAGGAAATTTCTTACCAAAAATATACAGAAAGCATCACATCTTATCTTAAGAGATAAGAATTATTCTATTTGAAAGAAGTATGATATGCTCAAAGTGGAAGATTTTTAGTACTTATGTTCAATATTAAATAATTCTTAGACAATTAAATATTAAGAGAATAACATAAGGATTTAAAATTAAGAATTATATTACATTTTATATGCACATGGAAACTTAGAACATTTAATTTTAGAAATATATTTTTCAATAAGGCATAGAAATGAAATATAAAAATCTGAGAACCTATACAGTATTATAATTAAGATCATGGATTTTGACAAGAGAATCCTTTGGTTCAAATTATAACTATCACCAAATGTATAACAGTGAGTGAGTTATTTAACCTTTCTGTGCACCCAATTTTTCATTTAAAAAATGAAAATAATAATGAAATCTGACTTACAGGAGAGCTCCGAATAACATAATTAGCATACATAGAGTCATTAAAACAATGCTTGAAACAGTTAATGCTACATAAGTGTTTTTGTGCTTATTACCATAATTGTTACTATTATGTAATTTAATGTGCTCTTTGATGATCAACAAATAAGAAATATTAAATAGAAGCATGAGATGTGAGATACACATATCAATTATGTATAGAGTTCAAATTGTACGAAATTATTTTCATGAAACAACTCTAGTCTGGTATCCATATTAATAAAAAGCTACCTTTGAAATTTTGACTAACTTCTTGAAACTCAATGGCCCATTATATCATTTCCTCACATATGGTAAGATCTTGACCATGCAGAGCCTGAGGGACAAATTTTCCTATTTTCACCTGATGTTAGAGACCAAGTAGGAAAATTATTATAATGCAGAATATCATACTGTGCAACAGAGTTTCTGTCATCATCCAGGGTCACTTGGTCACCAGAACTGTTCATAAATTGAATGGTCCTCAGAGGAGAGTGGAGTTGTATCAGGGAGTAATAAAAAAGAAATCCATTTGGTGACAAGAAAACAAAAGCAAGATCTTCCCACTGAAAAGAAAAAAAGAACCATAACCTGTGATTTTGACATTTCTTGAGCACTAAGAAAATCTATTGCCTTTATACTCATAAATGAAAAACAAAGACATTTACTCCCCTTGACTAAATAAAAATTCAGTATTAAAATAAAACCCGCATCTATGCAGGATATATAATTAAATTAAATTTTAAGTGACATGTTATCATTCCCTGAGCCTTGAGGACAAAAACTCAAATCCAACCTTTCACATTGATATAGATAAAGATAAATGTGGTCCCAAATTCTTGATGACCTGTGTGTTAAGAATTTTATGTAGTTTCTCTGAATATGAGTTGTTGTCACTCATAAAATAGAAATAGCAATTCATATCTCTAATGTTATTTTAAATTAAAAAGAGAAAATAAAATCACCATGTAAAAGGGTGGGCACAAAGAGCTCAAATTTCTTTCCCCCAGTCATTTTTAGACCATCAATATTATACATCAAAGAAATAAAATAAAATCAGATTGAAAAATGAGGATTGGAAATGTGAAGCAAACACTTTATCTTAGATTGAATATAACAAAATTTCCTCTAGTCAGAGTCTCCTTGAATGTGATGATCATTTTTATATATAAGTACTAAAAAACTCTCAGGACTATAGATGATTTCTCATTGTAGAAGCAAGTACACACATTATGTAATTCAGGATATAAAATCTCAATGTAGTTTGCCTGACTTGTTACTAAAGTTTTGAGAAAAAACACATTTATGGCTATGTGTTTCAAGAATCCCCAGGCTCTAGGGCCAACAGTGCCCTAGTGGAAATAATTACCTGCCAGGGACAAAAACTAGAGTATCCACCTTTTCTTCATATCACACTTGTGTTCCCCAGAGGAGCACCAAGTGTAGGGCATGGGCCACAGAATAAATGGCATCTTAGGGAGTCTTCATGAAATCAGACATGAACGAGTCAAATGCAAAGGCACAGAATCCCCAAAAGCATTGAGTGGACATTCTTCTAGTGTTTTTGAGTCAGAATTAGAAAGGGAGCAATGAATGGAAAAAAGTCACAGTTTATTAAGACAATCGCTTCTGGGTATAGAGAAGAGTCAATTGTCTGAAGAAAATGTTTGAAACCAGGAACGTCACTGTTGTGCTCTGACAAAATGAAAGTTCCAATAGAAAGGATTATGTATGAAATCTTCTCTATAGCTGATGAAACCCCACTGTGAGGTAGTGACCCACACTTCCCAAGTTTTTAAACTGCCATCCCAGAATGTTCAGGATGAGTAGTCAGTGTCAATGCAGACAACAGCTACATTTGTTGACGGGTCTTCAAACTTGGCCAAGGTCATTGTATCTGCTGATGGATGAAATCTCTCCAAGACAGACAGTTTCTCTGTAAGGGTTATACAAACTCCTTCCTTGGCCATATCATCTTTCAATTCCCAGAGGAAATGCCCTCCTTTTTTGTCATCTGAGATGAGCAGTCTTATCCAAGTTCTATTAATATGTTGCAATGGTTTCACACCATGCCAGGAGGGCAAAGATGATTCTTTGGGAGCCACCTGATACAGAGATGAAACTGTCCCTTGTCACCTAGTAAAGATAAAAAGGACCATAAATAACCCTGAAAGGACAAGGAAAAAAAAATACATTTATATTCAGAAAAGATTTGAAGAGTGTACAATAAACACAGGATATCAGGCACTCTTCTTTCTACTCATAGAAAAAACTCAAAGCTATCAAGTAAATAAGAGGAATTGATGAAGACGTGTGAAGGCAACATTTTCAATTTTTCTTAACAAGAGTTATAGTTTTATTCAACTAATTCATGAAGACATTGGAAGACAAAAATTCTGATTTGTAGAACATTTGAAGAACAAAGCTTCATAAACTCAGTGGGGAAAAGACAAGCTAAAATGAAATTTCTATGTAACATACAAAAGGGTTCCTATTGTACAAGGTGATACAATTGCAAACTGTGTTTTATTCTATACCATCTTCTCCATCTCCCTTAAAATCCAGTTTACCAACTCTCCCTTCAAGTTAATCTCCAGTTCTACAGGGCTGTAAAAACTCTAATTCTGATTATTATTCAAGGGTACAATCCTCAAAAGACTCAGAGGATGGTCAAGAATTCTCAATAGATATAGTAGTTAGATAATAACAGCATGATACTAAGATTAAAGTAATTATTTTTCACTGTTTTAAAGTGAAAATAATATATTCTTTTTCAGAAATGGGTAGATGTGCTTATTCAATTTTTGATCAATGTTTACCTCTGGGAAGTAATTGTTGACTTATAGAGTTCCCAGAGCTGGTCAGTCGGAGGGGCCGCACAGCTGCCCTTCTCATTCTGCCTCCTCCTTGCTCCAAATAAATACTGAAAGGCTTTCTGTCACTTGGAGGACATCAAAGACAGTTCTGAGCTACCTTTTGTTGACATGTTTTATAATTACAGCAAAAGGCATGCAATACTATCTCTGCCTCACCCCATCCCATCCTACCTACAGGATTCATAGAGTTCCAGAAATGTCTCCACCTAAAGAACAAATACTGAAGTAATTCCTTCAGCCACTGCCACAGATTTGCTCTGCATCTCACAGTTATAATTAGGAATACTCTTGTCCTCTCCTGACAGCAGAAACAGAGAGTCCTCCCCTCATAACCCAAAGACACATTGGGTAAGAGAAGTGGGATATTGTTGAGCTCCTTGATGGCAGAGACAAACACCAAAGCTTATAAATAATGTTTACACAGCCACCAGCATTGAGAGGGAGCATTAAGTAATGACATGCTTCTGGAGAGGCTCCTAAAAACAGCAACATGCAGTTATAGGACAGACATTCATGGCTCCCCTTCAATGTCTGGCAACAGCTATCTCCTCCACCACCTACCCATGTGAAAATGAGCTGCACAGAATTAACTGAGAACCAGGTCAGTGGTTCAGTAGTCAAAGAGAATATAATTAAAAGAGATTCCAGGGCTGGGAGCAGTGGCTTACACCTGTAATCCTAGCACTCTGAGAGGGCAAGGCAGCTGGATTGCCTAAACTCCCTACTTCCAGATCTGACTGAGCAAGAGCAAGACTCTGTCTCTAAAAATAGTCAGACTTTGTGTCGGGGGCCTATAGTCCCAGCTACTTGGGAGGCTGAAGCAAAAGAATCACTTGAGCCCATGAGTTTGGGGTGCTGTGAGCTGTGACGCTACAGCACTCTATCAAGGGTGACAAAGTGAGACTCTGTCTCAAAAAACAAAAACAAAAACAACAGTAACAACAACAACAACAACAAAAAAGAGATTCCAAGTAACAGTGGGTTGAGTTTTCAAGTGTAGGGCTTCATGGCATTTATTCAGTTTGTTTATCAAGAGACTGCTTCAGGAAATGGCTAAAACAGAAACTGAAGAAGAAGGGGGGGTGGAGTAAGAGAGGGTGTTGAGAATAGGAGGCCAGCCTCCACAGAAGAGGCAGGGTGGGACAGGACACAGTAGGTACACAGGGGAGGACATTTTGGAGGAAATGGGTGGGGCTGTGGATGCTCAAAAAACATTGGGTTGAGCCTTAGGAGTCAGAAAGGATAAATCCAGACTTGAGCGTTCTTGTAATTGATTTTCGGAAAAGCACAAAGTGGCAGACAACCCAGCAAGAGACAGAAATTCTAAATGCATTATGGTCTTTAAGAACATCTTATATCAAATAAACACTTCACACAGGACTGCCAAAGGGTTAAGTTCAATTGTTCTTCATTATGTTTCTGGCTTACAGGCAGCTTCACTTCATGTTTAAAAGTCTCTCTTTTCCAAAGTTGTGATATATGCACGATTCCAACAAATTTTTCAACAGATCAAGGAATTTTTCTAGTTATTTATTAATTTTCAGTGGAAAAATCCAATTCTTAAATGTTGTAAATAGCTAGAAGTGCTACAGGAGAGATCTAGGTATAATAAAACTCCCAGAGTCTATGGTAGATTTAATATTGTATGTGATATTCTCAAGTCCACTCCCAGATAAGTATAAATATTCACACTTTATATATGGTAATACTTTCTGAGAAAGGATAAACACGAGGCAGATTGTTATTTCTAGTATAACTTTTGACTTCCTTCGAAGTGACATGTGTTAACTCCCTCAAAGGCCATTAGAGCCTGTTATGCAAGCCTTTGTTTACTACATAAGCATCTGTACCCCACTGCAATATTGGGCAGTTATTCTCCCTGTGCATTCAATAGTAATAAATTTGTATTCATTAATCACTTACTAAACTGCCTTTCTGTGAGGTGACTTTCCAGCAAAAAGGTCAATGGAGAAGCTTTTTCTCTTCTTCATCAGTACACTACTATAAGGAAAATAGCATTCACAGATCTTTAGTAGTGTGTCTATCAGGGAGGAACTTGGGTAGGATATTTATAGGACTTTAGAGACTGAGCTGGGTATTAAAATTGCCTAGAGTCTTTCAGAAGCAGGACAAGTTGGGACTAATCTATGATGTAATAGGTCTAGATTCCTGGAGACAGCTAGGTAAAGGTCTTAAAACAAACCTTGATAAGTAAGCTCTTAGTCTTAATAAGTAAGTTGTTTTGGTTCAGTCTTTTATTTCTGAAGCACTTATTTCCTGAATCAAGTAGTTGTTGTTTTGATTTGTTCTTAGGATTGTTCAGCAAAAATAGGAAAGTGTTTTTATCTCAGGATTGCTTAACACAGAGATAGGGAAAATATATTTGACCAAAGAAATGTTTAGCATTGTGGCATGGGAAGTATGCTTGATCATAGCAGTGTTTACCCTAAGGACAAAAATTTATTTTCAGTTTAGTTCCCATAAAAATATATAGAACAACAGAAATGACTCAGGTTTAGATGAAGAGAATATTGAGGTTAACAGCAGAAATTTCAAGGCACACATAAAAATTTGCATATGCAAATTCATAAAATGTATGAATACATGTATCTGTAAATACACCTGTTACTCCAACCTATGGGATAATCTCCATGCCCTTTCCTAAATCCCAGGAGATTATAATCTTATTGACCAAATCTTTCCTCTGTATTGATTTTAATTTTATACAGAGAGAATGATATTTAAATTGGCAACCATAGCTTAGACAAATTAAGATAGCAAATTAAAATATTTTGAAAAGTAACTGTTTAAACAACCTCATTGTTTTTAGTGATTTTATTTTGAAACATAGGGACTTCTGAGCTGCTCTATGGTTATCTTCTAGATGACTATACACAGAGGTTTTTTGAGGTATTAAAGACATGGTAGGTAATAAATGTTTCTTATTTTTATATTTTAGCCATTATAATTATAAACTGCCTTGAACCTGTGTGCTAAAAGAAAGATGTTTTGGGACGCTGAGAGTGTCAAAGCATTAGGTCTGAATTTGAAGAAAACAAATCTTTGTACCAATACCCACTTGACTTCTTTTTCTTCAGAAAGAATACTCATTTTTGTGCTAGTAAGGAAAAAAATATCTTTTCAAGCCGAAGGTAGGAGATTCAGGAGAAATGTACATTTATCAACAAAATGTATAACAAATCTATTATAAATTGATACTAAAATTTTCATGGATACTTTTATCTCTTATAAATATTTTAAAATAAGGCATATTAAAAAATAAAGTGATTTTGATTGAAATAAAAAACTTAAATTCAGAGCAGTGTTTAGATACAATCCCAGAAATGAACATTAGTTACTGAGAGGTAAAAAAATATTCAGAGAATCGGATGGGCCTAGAAATATTTAGTGTTCTGCCTGGATAATACCACATTATTTGCAATGAAATTTCAAAAATCATGTAGTAGACAAACTTGATTGACCTAAATTAAATTGTGCCCATACTAATCAGAGCACCTGCTGGCTTTCTAGATAGTGACAGTCATTCATTAAGGAGAGGTACTGCATACTATAGCTGGGAATAATGACTGAGAACTTGATTGCAAAAACCTCAAAGCCAACCTAGAGAGGTCTGAGAGAATATTGGGGTCATTTATTCATTCATCCTTTTAACATGTATTCATACAGTGTCTTGTATGTGCTCAAGCACACAATATTCTAGAAAGAAGTTTTAACAAAGTAAGAAAGATTAAAATTCCTGTTATAATCTCATTTGCAAAGCATTTTGTGGAACATATTTTTAAAAGGTAAGACACAGATGGAGGATTCTGGGAAGCTGGTGAAGCAGGAAGTACCAGGAATCTGTCTCCCCATGTAGACAATAATTGCACTGGCAAAATCTGTCTGATGTAACTATTTTGGAGCTATGGAAATTAGTGAAGACTTGCAACTTTCAAGGGGACTATTGGAGGGTAAATTGTAGTAAATTTTTCTAACCAAGCACATTACAAAATAACAGAGTGTAAAAATGATGCTGAAGCTCAGCCTTGGCAAAGATTTTGGAGATGGACACTCTTTGCATGGCTTCAAGCCATGAATTCTTGTCTCTAAATACTTCCCTATAACCTGCAGTGAGGGGGTGGAAGGATGCAGTCTGAATCCACACTGACATGTTCTGAGGGAGATTTCATGTATCCGGCATCCCTAACCCCAGTCAAGGGTGTAACTGATACTAGAATGGAGGGAGATGTTAACTATAGAAAAGATAATTCATTTCTTTCCTCTACTAGAAATATAAATAAGCCAATGAGAGGGAAATAAAGGGGAAAAAAACTTGCAACATCATAAATTTCAGAACACAAATACAATTTTTTTTTGGAAATCAAGTACTTCCTAGTAACTTATTTCCAAAATACCTCTGAACCTACACCTGCATAACAATGTTTCCATTGTGTACCTGGATCCTTGGGAAATATACAGATTTAGAAAATAAAAGCAATATCACTGCCCCCATTCCTCTAGAAACCAGGCTTCACTCTCAAAAGGCTTAGGAGATTCTTCCCTTTGCACACAAAGGAAGAAGGGTGCAGGAGCACGAGAAGAAAAAGCAAGAGGGTGTCACAGTCACATGAAATGTGGCTACCTGAGGAGCAGGCAGAGCTCAACATGAGAGGGAAAGGATAACCCGAGTGTGAAGGTCTAACTGCCCTGCCCTCCACTTGATGCAGAAAAAGCTTTTGATAATATCCAGCATCCTTTCATGATTAGAACACTTAAGAAAATTGGCATAGAAGGGACATTTCTCAAATTAATAGAGGCCATCTACATCAAACCCACAGCCAATATTGTATTGAATGGAGTAAAATTGAAATCATTTCCACTCAGATGAGGAATGAAGCAAGGTTGCCCATTGTCTCTATTGCTCTTTAACATTGTAAGGGAAGTTTTAGCAATCGCAATTAGGGAAGAAAAGGCAATCAAGGGTATCCATATAGGATCAGAAGAGATTAAACTTTCACTCTTCACAGATGACATGATTATATACCTAGAAAATACCAGGGATTCTACTACAAAATTCTTAGAAGTGATCAAGGAATAAAGCCGCATCTTAGGTTACAAAATCAACACTCATAAATCAGTAGCCTTTATATATACCCACAACAGTCAAGCTAAAAAAATAGTCAAGAACTCTACTCCGTTTACAGTAGTGCCAAAGAAGATGAAATATCTGGGAGTTTACCTAACAAAGGATGTGAAAGACCTCTATAAAGAGAACTGTGAAACTCTAAGAAAAGAAATAGCTGAAGATGTTAACAAATGGAAAAACATACCATGCTCATGGCTGGGAAGAATTAACATTGTTAAAATGTACATACTACCCAAAGCAATAAATAATTTTAATGCAATCCCTATTTAAGTTCCATTGTCATACTTTAAAGATCTTGAAAAAATAATAGTTTATTTTATATAGAATCAGAAAAAAACCTCAAATAGCCAAGACATTACTCAGAAATAAAAACAAAGCAGGAGGAATCATGCTACCAGACATTTTATACTATAAATCCATAGTGATCAAAACAGCATGGTATTGGTACAAAAACAGAGAGGTAGATGAAGAGGACCCCCCAGGCAATTGAAGCAACATAAAAAATACACTACTGGGACCTCATCAAATTATAAAGCTTCTGTGCAGCCAAAAGCATAGGAAGTAAAGTAAGCAGATAGCCCTCAGAATGGGAGAAGATATATGCTGGTTATGTCTCCAACAAAGGTTTAATAATCAGAATCCACAGAGAATGCAAACATATTAGCAGGAAGAGAACAAGTCACGCCCTCTCAGGGTGGGCAAGGGACTTGAAGAGAAACTTCTCTGAAGAAGACAGGTGCATGGCCTACAGGTATATGAAAAAATGCTCACCACCCTTAATAATCAGAGAAATGCAAATCAAAACTACTTTGAGATATCATCTAACACCAGTAAGATTAGCCCATATCACAAAATCACAAAATCACAGATGCTGGTGTGGTTGTGGAGAAAAGGGAACACTTCTGCACTGCTGGTGGGATTGCATTCCAAAACATTCCTTTTTGAAAGACATCTGGAGAACACTTAGAGAACTAAAAATAGACCTGCCATTTGATCCTATAATTCCTCTATTAGATATATATCCAGAAGACCAAAAATCACACTACAATAAAGATATTTGTTTCACAATGTTCATTGCAGCCCAATTCATAATTTCTAGGTCATGTAAGAAGCCCAAGAGCCCATCAATCCACAAATGGATCAATAAATTATGGTATATGTACACCATGGAATACTATGCAGCCATTAAGAAAGATGGAGACTTTACCTCCTTCATGTTTACATGGATGGAGCTGGAAATATTCTTTTTAGCAAAGTATCCCAAGAATGGAAGAAAAAGTATCCAATGTACTCAGCCCTACTATGAAACTAATTTATAGCTTTCATATGAAAGCTATAACTCAATTTTAGCCCAGGAATACGGGGAGAAGGAGGGGAGTGGAGGGGGGAAATTAGGTGGAGGGAGGGTGATTGGTGGGATCACTCCTATGGTTCATCCTATAAGGGTACATGTGAATCTCTCTAAATGTAGAATATAAATGTCTTAAGCCAATAACCAAGAAAAAGATATGAAGGTTATGTTAACCAGTTGGATGAAGGTATTTAAAATTGTATATAGAAACAGCACACTGTACCCCATGATAGTATTAATGTACACTGCTATGACTTAATAAAAAAAATTTTTTTAAATGCAGGGAAGGGGAAGGAGAGGGGAGGGGAGGGGTTCGATAGAGGGAGGGTTGGTAGTGGGATCACAGCTATGGAGCATATTGCAAGTACAAATTGGATCTATCAGGTATAGAGCATAAATGTCATACTCCTGTAATTGGGTAAATGAGAGGAAGGCTATATTGTTTAGTAGGATGTAAGCATTCCAATTTGTACAAATAATCAACAAATTGAATCCCATAATGGCATAAATATACCTATGATTAATGTATGAAAGACTTAAAAAATGCACAGATTACAACTGGGTCATGAAGGCTGTTAATAAAGATAAATAAAGCAGATTTAATTTAATCTGCTAGTAAAATAAAAGCCTCCCACTCTTATCATCCAACTAAGAGAAAACATTTCTCATTCCAGCATTTGCAATACATTTGCTTTTCTTTTAGTCATTTAGGAATAGCAAATAGTTGATTTTAGCCTCAGAACTGAGCAAAGATAAAAGTTTTGGTCAGGAGAATAACTCAATGATCCCCAAATACAAAATTGGTAGAGAAGTCATTCAGATAAAATATTTATTTTAATAAAGTCTCTATTATTTCATCAGAATGACTCAAGTACATTTTTGTTCTGAGAGCCTCTATTCTCTTCCAGATTACATATATTTTAAAATAAATGAAACCACTTGGCCTCTGTCTCATTAACCTTTAATCATGTGCATGCCACTATGCACTCAGTAGTAACCAATATAAGGTTTTCTTGGGAAAAACTGAAAGTTTATTTATTTATTTATTTAGAGACAGAATCTCTTCTTATCACCCGTGGTAGAGTGCTGTGGCATCATAACTCATAGCAACCTCAAACTCTTGGGCTCAAGAAATTCTCTTGCCTCAGACTCCGGAGCTGTTGAGACTATAGGCACCCACCACAACATCCAGCTATTTTTAGAGATGCGGTCTTGCTCTGGCTTAGGCTGGTCTCAAACCTGTGAGCTCAGGCAATCTACCCACCTCAACTTCCCAGAGTACTAGGATTATAGGCGTGAGCCACCGTTTCCAACCTGAAAGCATATTTATTTGAATAAATATAAATGTAATGCAAGATTTACTTTTCTATCAAATTTCTACAATTTATTGTACCATTTTGTCTTCATAATATCCTCAGCAGAGAACAGCTTGGACTAATAAAATTATCAGTGATTTGGGGAGACTTGACGGTTACAATTTAGAAAAAAGGTTATAAAGCCCTTAGTTATTCCAAACATGTATATTTTATGTTGATAGTTGCAGATTGTATAATAATCAAGATAGTGAGTAAACTTTAAGCATTAAGCCTCTTGGGTTTGTGGTTTGTTGGTATTGACAAAGGTTGCTTGGCCAAACCTTAGTAAGGTTCTGCAACGTTCTCCTAGACCTAACTATACATTTCCTTGTAAAATCCAGCTTTAGCAAAGAACTCTGCTAAGTTAGTTTAGCAAGAACCTTCCACCCTTTATATTGATCACCACTGATATCTGGCCAGATTCTTTATTCTTCACCATCCCTCAGGTGATGTCTGATCACTTAACTAGAGTCCTATTAAGTTGGTTTAGCTGGAACCCTCCTCACTCTTGATGTTTCCTCACAGTAATTTTCTCTTATAGGAGTCAAGGCCCATGGCCCCTTGGAGGTTGGCTAACAATCACTGACTTGAGGCAGAAGGATGAATAGGGAAAAAAGTATACAAATTTATTTCACATGTATACACGAGAGCATTCAGAAAGAAGACCAATCCTCAAATGGGGTACAAAAACAGAAGCTTACCATCTTGGGGTTACAAAAATAATAGGGGCTTAGATCATGGTAAAACAGGCAATGGGAGGGAAGAGAAGAGGAGTTCAGTTGAGAGGAAATAAATGATTCTATAAGGGAGTTTTCAATGGGCGTGAAGAACACATAATGGTCTGGAACCTGCAGAATAGACAATGGCATATGACACATGTCTAGCCAGGTTTCTTGACAGACTTTAGACTTTCTTTCTGCAACATGAGTTCAGTTCATGACAACTCAGGGAAGAGACTGGAGGCAACTGTTTTTTTCTTTGGTAGGTGCAGATAGCAGGCAGATAAGGGAACTTTGGAGAATCCTATGCTTTGGGAGAGATAGTGGTGATGGAAGAGAGAAGGTCGTAGGAACTTTGAGGTTTCTACAGCTCTGTATGTCAGAATGCCATATTTTGGGGTATCAGTTTCTGAACCTGAACTCTGTCCACTGACACTCCCCCTCTCCCACTCCTGGGCCATAATTTCCCACTTGCCCATGGTATATTTAGAGTCAAGTTCAATCTCTCTCCTTTACTGCAAGACATCTATACCTATTGTGATAATCTGAGTAAAGTCTTCCTTACCAAGCTTTAACAAACATCATGAAATAAGTTTTTCTTTGGCAGTATACTTGCTTCTTTAACTATTTAGTTAGTCTAGCTCACCTGGACTGAATATGATGAACACACATTCTCTTCTAAATAAAAAGAGTAAAGAAAAGGTAAAGGACTCTAAGCCTCATGAGAAGTGGATCCCATACCCCACTCCTGAACTCTAAAGGGAACGGCTGCCCCTTTAACTGTGCACCAAGAAGGCAGCAGCTCCAAGACCCTTCAAAGATTCCTTCATCACACCTTACATTTCATTATGTATTGCTTTATAAAGTGAGAAACAAAAATATACCTCCCCAAAATATGCCTCGCTAGCATAAGGATTATTTTGAACTGATTGTTTTAGAAACAGCAGATATAGGAGAGGCTCTAAAAAAAGTATAAGTTATTGATATCTTTTTCTAAGACAAAATTTACATCTATCAAGTATATCTCCACTTATAATGGTGTTTTCCTCTCTGTGCCAATAAGAGAAGAATGACTAAATACTGGAAACTCTTACCAAGGAAGAAAGTACCAACTTAAATCCACACAACAAACCTTACTCATATTTGCTTTGCTTTTCCTGGTCATTTCCCCATAACCTTCCATCCTACACTCTCCTTTCTTTGTTTCAACTGAAGATGATATTTAAGCCTGATGTCTAAACCCTCTCTTTGGGATTTACTTATTTTTTTTTCTTATCTTTTTTTCTTTACTTTTTCTTTCTTTTTTTTTAATATAAGAGTCTCTCCCTGTTGCCCAGGCTAGAGTGCCATGGCATCAGACTAGCTCACAGCAACCTCAAACTCCTGGGTTCAAGCGACTCTCCTGCCTCAGCCCCCTAAGTAGCTGGGACTACAGGTACCTGCCACAGTGCCCAACTAATTTTTCTATTTTTCTTTTTGGTAGTGATGGGGTCTCATTCTTGCTCAGCCTGGTCTCAGTTCCTGAGCTCAAGCAATCCTCCCCCTTGGTCCTCCCAGAGTGCTAGGATTACAGGCATGAGGCACTGCACTGGACCAACTTATTTTTCATATATACCTACTTTGTTAAAACTTGGGTCTAGCATAGTTTGTGGGTTTCTTTAAAAAATTATTTGAGATATGTTACCTGAGGCAATAGGTCAATGTTAAGTAAAATTGGCTTAGTTAATGTGACTTAGTTAATGTTGTTATAGAAACTGAAGTTCTTTATCTGCCTTTCTGGTATAATGCTTTTGTTATTTGGTATAGAAACAAGGTTCTTGATTTAGACAAGGGGGGTGGGTGGGCATGGGGGTGTGGCTTGGGTGGGGAATTGGTGGGGAAATTATTTGATGACATATATAAACTTTTCCAGTTGGAAAATCTAGTCGTCTCAGCCTGCCCCCAGAATCCTGTGAAAAACTTATACCCAAAGCTGATTTGGAAGGGTAAATAAGAAAAATAAGTAAATTTGGGGGGGTACCTCCCATATATACATAAGGTATACATGTTGATGGTCTCAAATAAGAATCATTCTGAGGAACAGGTAGCTAAAACTCACTGTAGGGAAAGGAAGATCCTCTGATGGTTTGCTATCTTTAGTCTATGAAATAACTAACCACAGAAGAAAAGGTAAATACATTTGGTACATGCTCAGGAGCTTCCTAGGAAAGAAAGAAAAGTGAATACCCACAAAAGCAGTGAGATTTTGGACTTTGTATACTTTCTTCATTGGAAAGTGGTTGGGGAGGGGATGTAGGCAACTTAGGGATGAGGAAATGATTTTGGAGAAAGACTAATGACACTTAATCTACTCTGGCTGTTGGCTGTTAAACCTCTGGGGAGGGGTTTGATGACAATTGAGGTTTTTATGGAGTATTTGTTTTTATGCAGATGGGGGAGTTCAGAGGAAGCCTTTTTTTACATTTGCTTTTCAAGTGCCTTCAGTTCTAAGCAATCAAGTTATCAAAGCAGCATATTTTGGGGTGGCATTTTCTGGTTTCCTTCAAAAAGTAAACAATAGATATACGCATATGTCACTGATGTCAAAGTCTACCATACCTTGCAACACAAGCCTCCTGATTCCAAGGCACTAAGCAAGTTTAGACATGGACATGTCAGCTGTCAGTGGTGACATGACAAACCACAATGAGGTATCACCTCATACTTGTTAAATGGTTATATAAAAGACAAAAGATAAGTGTTTGTGAGGATTTGGAGGAAAGGAATCCTTTTGCACTGTTGATGGTAATGTAAATTAATATAGCCACTATGGAGAGCAGTATGGAAGTTCCTTAAAAAACTAAAATTAGAATTACCATATGTTCCAGCCAGCCCATTTCTGGGTATATATCCAAAAGAATTGAAATCAGTATGCAGAAGAGTTAGCTATATTCTCATATTCATTGTAGTGTTATTTACAATGGCTAAGATATGAAAGCAAACTTAATGTTTATCATCAGATTAATGCATATGGGAAACATGATATGTATATACAATACAAAAAGGGAAATGTTGTCACTTGCAACAACATGAATAAGCAAAGAGGATGTTATGCTAAGTGAAATGAAATAGACACAGAAATACAAATATTCTATAATCCCACTTATATGTAGAATTTAAAAACATCCAATCATAGAGAGTAGAATGGTGGTTACCAGAGGCTGGGGCGGAGATAAAATTGATGATGGAGAAGTGGATCAAAGGATATACATTTTTAGTTAAATAGGAGAAATAAACCTTAGTAATCTATTGCATAGAATGATGACTATAATAAATAATAACTATTGTATATTTCAAAATTACTCAAAGGGTAAATTTGAAATGTTTTCTCCACAAAAAAAGATAAATATATGAAGTGATGGATTTGTTAATTAAGCTTGATTTATTCATTTCACAATGTAAATATATATCAAAACATCACACTCACCCCATAAATATAAATAATTGTCATTTGCTAATAAAAAAATTTGAAAAGCACTCAAAACTAAAACAAAAATTGACAAAAATTAACAAACAGCTTGCATGCATACACACACAATTGGTAACTACATGGAGTGATGAATGTTTTAATTAACTTGACTATGGCAATCATGTCACAATGTGTATATAAATATACCAAATCATCACATGTGCTTCTTGAATAGATATAATTTTTATTTGTCAATTCTATTTCAATGAAGTTTGAAAAACATTAGCAAACTGAATCTTTTTACACTATGTAAAAAGAATTATACTGCATGACTAAGGGTGATTCATTCTGGGTATGAAAGTCTGATTTAACATTTGAAAATAAATTCAATCCACCAAAGCAACAAGCTGAAGGATACAAACCATATCTTCATAATGATCATACCATTAGATGTAGAAAAAGAATTTGACAAAACCCAATACCCACTCATGGTTTTAAAATTCTCAGCAAACTAGAAGAAAGAGGAATTTCCTCAGCTTCATAAAAAGTCTACAAAACCCTTACAGTTATTATCATAATCAATGAGGATAGATGCTTTTCCACTGAGATCAGGAAAAAGGAAAAGATGTCTTTTTTTAGCATTTCTACTCAAATCATACTAGAATACCTGGCTAATGCAATAAGACAAGAGAAGGATATGGGGGAAGGTACACAGATTGAGAAGAAAAGAAAAAACCTCTCTTGTTTCACAGATGACTAGATTACGTAGAAAATGTCAAAGAATCAACAACAGAAAAAAAATTCTGGAACTAATAAATGATTTTAGTAGGAATTCATGATACTAGATCAAGAAAAGTCACTTGCTTTCTGTTATGCTAGTAATACATAATTGAGATTTGAAATTAAAAACAATATCAATGACATTAGCACTAAAGAAAAATAAGTATAACAAAATTTGAACAAGAACTATCTGAGGAAAATGTAAAATTCTATTAAGGAAGACAAGACAAATCCAATAAATTGGGAGACATTCCATATTCATGTATAGAAAAGTTCAATAGTGTTAATATGTCAGTTCTTCCCAATTTGATCTATAAATTTAGTGATTAATAAAAATGCTTACAAGTTTAAATATTGTCAAACTGATAATAAAATTTTCATAGAAAAGCAAAAAACCTAGAATAGTCAATACAGTAATGAAGAAAATGACCAAAGTCAGAGAACTGCTCTTACCCAACTTCAAGGCTTACCATAAAGCTACAGTACTCTAGGCAGTGTGGTGTTGATGAAAGAATAGAAAAATAGTTGAAGAAAACTGAATGATGAGTCCATAAATAGATGCACACAAGTATAGCCAATGGATCTTTGGCAACATGGAAGGGAAATTCAATGGAGGAAAAAAATCTTTTCAACAAATTGCTAAAACATTTGGATATTCATATGCAAAAAGAAATTGAATCTAGATACAGACTTTAAAATTTTATAAAAATTAACTCAAAATGGACCACAAATCAAAATATAAAACTATAACATTTCTGTAAGATATGTCATCTGTAAGATGTATTATTCATAAGACAACATAAGGGAAACTCTAGGTGACTTTTCATTTGGTTGTGACTTTTTATATCCAATACCAAAAGCTTTCATTAAAATTAGAAACTTCTTTAAAGAGACTATTCAAAGGATGAAAGGACAAAAAATTATGGAAAATCTTTGAAAAACATGTATTTGATAAAGGATTGGTATTTAAAATATATGTAAAAAAACTCTAAGAACTAAATGAAAAGAAAATAAAAGGTCTAAATTGACATCTTACTAATGAAGTTATACAGACGGCAAATAAATGTTCAAAATACAGAAGGCAAATAAATGTTTAAAATAAAAGTTAATCAACATCAAATGTCATTAGGGAATCACAAATTAAAACAATGCTGTGATGTTACATATGTATTAAAGTGGCTAAATTTTAAAAACTGACAGTACCAGTTGCTGAGAAGGATGTGGAGCACCAGAAACTTCTCATTCACTTTTAGTGGGGATGCAAATGAAACAAACATTTTGAACAACAGTTTGACAATTTCTTAGAAAACTAAATGTGGTCTTGCCATATGAGTCAGCAATTACACTCCTAGTTATTTACTTAAATGAGTTTAAACTTAGGTCCACACAAAAATTAGCATGTGAATGTTTATTGCAGATTATTCATAATTGTCAATAATTGGTATCAACCAATCTGTCCTTCAAAAGACAAATGGGTAAACAAACTTGGTACATCCATATATTTAAAAATTAGGCATTAATGAAAAGAAATTAATTATCAAGCCATGAAAAGACAGGACAAAATCTTTGATACATGTTGCTTAGTACTATAAGTCAGTCTGAAATGGCTATATGCTATATGATTCCAATTATATGACATTCTGGAAAAAGCAACTATAGAGACACTAAAAATACTACTAGTTGCCAAGTTGTGGGTGCAGAGGAGGAGAGGGATGAAAAGATGGAGTATAGGGGAATTTTAGGCCAGTGAAACTATTCTGTTTGATATAGTGGGGCTTACATAGCATTATACATTTGTACAAACCTGTAATGCTATATAGCACAAAGAATGAACCCTAGTTGTGGACTATGTTTAATAATTTATAACCTTATATTAATCTGAAATTTAAAAAAATTACCAGTGTTGCTTCACCATTTGTAAAAAACATACTATGCTAATGCTAGACACTAATAATAGAAGAAACTGTAATGGGGGAGATGAGGTATATGAGAACTCTGTACTATCTGCTTAATTTTCTGTAAACCTCAAACTGCTCTAAAAATAATCTATTAAATTTATTTTGAAAAGCCTACAGTCTCCAGTGATACATGCTGTTACCCCCAAGTGTCATTTCCTCTCAGCTAAAGGTCTCTCTCTTTGTCACAGAAAGCACAAGGTGTCCTTCAAAATAAATATATATGAGCAAACCATCTGCAGACACACTAAATTGCAACTGGAGAGTCCAATTTCCAATATATTTTCTCTAAGAAAAAAGAAGGTTTTAAGTATATCTCTTCCAATTGCTAGTCAATCACTGGTTAAACACAAATCTTCCAGATAAGAACACGGAAAATTAATTCTCTTTTTTCACATCTAGTGAAAAATTCAGTAATTTAAAATAAAAAATCGCTTATGAAGAAAATAAGTGAATTTATCTCCAGAATGCACTCATCTGAGGTCCATTTTCTTTTCAGAATGCATTTCTCTCTATTGGAGTGATTCTCTTGGGCTTTGCTATGATTTCTCATTTAGCGAAATGCTCCTTAATACATCTTAATGTTCCTATCACCTCTCAGTTCCTGGGAGCAGCTGACAAAAGGCAAACTTTGTATCCACTTTAAAGCTCTTCTGGACAGACTTCTGATTTCACCCTATACAAACTGTAGGGCTGAAGAAATTGTGAGGAAAGTGAAAATATAAGGTTAGCCAAGGAATTGTTTGTTCGAAGTTGCTCACATAAGCAGATTTTATTCGAGGGAAAGATTTACCTGTCAGATTCCTGGTATACAAAGAATATGTTCCTGGTTATACAAGGTTTACCGCTAAGTAGCAGTTGCTGGTTTGAAGTTTGCTGGATGGTCTCCTGTCTGTGCCTGGCCATTAGACAGACACAGATTCTAATCCTGGCTCTGTCAGTTCTGACTGTGTGATCTCACCCACATGCTGAAAAAATAATTTCCCTCCTATTCAATTGAGATAATAAGTTTTATTCGTAGAGCTTTTACAAGAATTTGAGCTGATAAATGTGATGTCTCTGTCAAGGTATTCAGCATTGAAAATATACATTTTTAAATAGTTGTTACTATTATATTATCTTCCATACTATATAAAAGAATGCCTTGTAAGTACTTGAATGATTTGTGAATGAAACACTTAATTTATCCTAAAAAATATAACTTTTATTTGCTTAGCAAATTTGGAATATTTCCCTTCTCTTTCTGGAGATAAGTAGAAGTAAAGGAATAGAAAAGGGAAATGGAGAAAGGAAGAAATCATCATAGTTTTTGTTACTGGAGAGGTAAAGTGCGGATTAGCTGTCTTTTTAATTTTTGATCTGATTTAGACCCAATAATGGTAATATTCTGATAGCTGGGCAAAATAAGATAAAGCACTAATTTAAAATTAGAATGTGAAATTTATATAAAGAACTAGCATTGCCCTCAACATTATATCCTACCCTAGTCACTTACCACCAATTTTAACAATATCCAGCTGATCATTTTCCCTATTCAGGTCCCATATTTACATCTGCCATGATGATCACAGTTGAACCTCTTGAAACAGGAATCATCACCATGACCAGTTTCTCTGGGAAGACTGCATTTAATGCTGTCCATTACAATATGTACATGATGGGCTTTAGCACAAGGAAAGTGCCCTAACTTAAACAAAAGATGTCTGGCAGGCTATGGGATATCAGGAAGTCCCTTTTTCAAGCCAGAGAATGTGCCTGTTTAAAGACATTTCATTATAGCCTGTTGAGGCTGGGTAGCATGGAAGATCTGCTCAGTTTCCTCATTCTGCTGGTGAAGGAACTGAGGCTACAGAAGGGTTGGGCCAGATTCCTTTGCTTTGCATATAATGGAATTTTAATCATACTTGAGTCCAGGTGGGTGACTTTTAAATTGTGAAAGGCTGAACTTTAACACATAGGATCCTTGATAAATTGAACAGCTGATGCAGGGTATTGACAATCACATTACATTTTTTTTTAACGTTATTCAGCATTGCTTTTTAGTCTACACATTTTGGTATTTTCAGCTCATTCTTGGCCTCAGACACTAAGCCAAGAGCACTTTCAGTTTAACTACTCTTTGGTGTACAGAATTCATTCACTCTTCAACAACCTTCACCCAGTGTACAACCATACGCCTGGCACTATGCTAGGCACTTTGATAGAGGAGTAAGAAAAAGGCATGGTCTCTGCCCACATGGAGCTAGCATATCAAATGTCAGTCCAGTAGGGGACAGAAATAACAAGGAAACAACCTAACTAAAAAATGGTTTCAGTGTTATGAAGGAAATGGGTGGAATGATGGCAGCTTCCTAGAAAAAGGGAGCTTGTATCTGAGAAAGAGTGCATATAAATAGTCTGGTTTTACTTTATGGAGACTTATTCATGATTTATTTAAATGTCATTTCAAGCCTTAATAGAACATACTGAAAATTCAAATTTCTTTTCACCTCAAACTTCATTAAGATATAATAGACAAATAAGAACAATTCATCACATCAGCTTTCATTAGTGTTTGTGTATTCATGTGTGGTCCAAGACAAGTCCTCTTCCAATGTGCAGCAGAAAAGAAAAAGGGTTGGACAGCCATAAGTCCTGGCAACCATCATTGTACTCTCTGCTTCTAAGAATTCTACTTTATTTAGATTCCATATATAAGTAAAATTGTGTAGTCATTCTGTGCCTGGTTTATTTCATTCACTATAATGTCCTCCAGGTTTATTTATATTGTTACAAATGAAAGGATTTCCTTCTTTTTCAAGGCTAACTAATGTTTGTTTTTTTTTTTTTTATGCCTATACTGCATTTTCTTTATCCATTCACTTGTTGACAATCATTTAGGTTGTTTTGGTAACTTGACTATTGTGAATATGTTGCGATGAATATAGGAGTGCAGATATCTCTTCAAGATAGTGATTTCATTACCATTAGATATATATCAATAATGGGATTGCTGAATCATACAGTAATTCTATTTTTAATTTTTTTAAGAACCTGTTTTGGAGGAACTAACCATTAGAGAAACCTATGTTGTTTTCTATAAAAACTGTAATAATTTATATTCCCACCAATGGTGTACAAGGTTCCCCATTTTTCCATATCTTTACTGCTTATCTTTCATCTTTTTAATAACAATCACTCTAATGAGATAACATCTCATTGTGGTTAATTTTCATTTTTAATGACTAGTAATTTGGAGCATTTCTTCATACATCTGTTGGCCATACATGTGTACTGTGGAGAAATATTTATTTAAGTTCCTTGCCCATTTTTTAATTGATTTAATTATTTGTTGCTTGAGTTCCTTATATATTTTGGATATTAATTCCTTATCAGATATTTGGTTTGCAAATATTTTCTCCCATTCTGTAAGTTGTTTCTTCACTCTGTTGATTATTCTCTTTGTAGTGTAGAGTTTTTTTGGTTTGATGTAATCCCATTTGTCTATTTTTGCTTTTGTAGCCTGTGCTTTTAAAGTCATAGCCAAAAAATCATTTAGCATGATAATATCAAGAAGATTTTTCCCAATGTATTCCTCTAGTAGTTTTACATTACATTGTTAGGTATTATGTTTAAGCCTTTAATCAATTTTGAGTTCATTTTGCATACAGTGTACAATAAGGATCCACTTTCATTCTTCTGCATATGATTATTCAGTTTTCACAACATCTTTTATTGAAAAGACTATCTTTTCTCCAAATGCATTCTTAGCACTTTGTTGAAGATCAGTTTACTGTAATTGAGTGGATTTATTTCTGAGTTTTCTGTTGGTCTATATATCTGATGTATGCCAGTATCATATTGTTTGATTAATATAACTTCATAATATATTTTTAAATTGCATACTCTAATGCCTTCAGTTTTATTTTTCTTGATAAAAATTGCTTTGTCTATTTGAGGTCAGTTATGGTTTCATATGGATTTTAACATTGTTATTTCTATTTCTTTAAAATATTCCATTGGAATTTAAATAAGAATTGCATAAAATCTGTAGGTCATGGGTAGTGTGAAGTTTAACAGTATTAATTCTTCTAATCCATGTACACAGGGTATTCTTCCATTTTTGTTCTGTTATTGTTGTTGTTGTTGCAGTTTGACCAGGGCCAGGTCTGAACCTGCCACCCCTGGTACATGGGGCCAGGGTCGTATCCACTGAGCCATAGGCATGGCCCCCTTTTATTTTTTGAGACAGAATCTCAACCTATTGCCCTGGGTAGAGTGCCGTGGCATCACAGCTCACAGCAACCTCCAACCCTTGAGCTCAAACAATCCACTTACCTCACTTTTTCTATTTTTAGTAGAGATGGAGTCTTGCTTTTGCTCAGGCTGGTCTCCAATTCATGACCTCAAACAATCCACTCACCTCAGCCTCCCAGAGTGCTAGGATTACAGGCATGAGCTACTGCATCTGGCCTGTTCCACTTTTTGTGTCTTCTTTAAATTCTTTTATCAATGTTTTATAATGTTGAGTGTATACATTTTTCATCTTCTATTAAATTAATTTGTAAGTATTTTTATAATGCTATTACTCATGGGATTCAAAAATTCTTATTCAGGTAATTTGTCATTAACATAGAAACACAAGTGATTTTTGCATGTCAATGTGTATTCTGAAATTTTATTGAATTTTTGTATGCTAATAATTTTTTGGTGTAGTCTTTAGTAATTTCTATATATTAGATTATGTCATCTGCAAACAAAGATAATTTAACTTCTTCTTTTCCAATCTGGATACATTTTATTCCATTTTCTTACTTACTGTGGTTAGGACTTCCAATGTGGTAAGTGTGGGCATCCTTGTGTTATTCCTAATTAGAGGAAAAACTCTCAACTTGATTACATATAATATTTTTTGGTGAATATATCTTCATGTCTAATCTATTTGAAATTCCTTGGGTGGTCATAAATTTGGGTTTTTATTTTATTCATTATTTTCTCAAAGAAGATTTTCTCCCCTTTCTCTTTCTCTGCTCTTTCTGGGACTATGATTATGCATACATGCATAAAGGTTTGCTTGATGTTGTCTCATAAGTCTTCTGGCTTTCTTCACACTTTTCATTCTTTTTTCCTTTTGTTCCTGTGAATAAGTAATTTTATTTACTTATTTATTTTTTTGAGACAAAGTCTCATTATGTCACCTTCAGTAGAGTACCATGGCTTCACAGCTCACAGCAACCTCCAACTCTTGGGCTTAAGCGATTCTTTTGCCTCATCCTCCCAAGTAGCTGGGTCTACAGGTGCCCACCACAATGCCTGGCTATTTTTTGGTTGCAGTTGTTTAGCTGACCAGGACCAGGTTCAAGCCTGCCACCCTCGGTGTACATGGCTGGTGCCATAAACACCGTACTACAGGCGCTGAGCCTGAATAAATTTTAAATGACCAATCTCTGGGATCACTGATTCTTTCTTCTACTTGATGAAGTCTACTGCTGAAGCTTTCTATGGAATTTTTCAGTTCAGTCATAATGTTCTTCAGTTTCAGAATTTCTGTTTGATTAGTTTTATTATTTTCTATCTCTTTATTGAACTTCTCATTTTATTCACTTACTGTTTTCCTGATTTCATTCAGTTGGCTTTCTGTCTTCTTTTATATTTCATTGAGCTTGTTTAAGAAAATTATTTTGAATTTTTTCAGGCAGTTTATAGATATCTATTTCTTTAGAGTTGGCTAATGATTGTCTATTTTTTTCCTGTGGAGGTGTCAGGTTCCCCTAAGCATTCATGTTCCTTATGGCCTTGCATTGGTATCTGCTCATTTGAAGAAGTGGGTACCTCTTACAAGCTTTAAGAGGGTAGGGAAATCCTTCTACCAGTCAACTTATCTAGAGATTGTAGGCAAGCCAATTGGCAATGTCCATGAGTGAGCTTGTTGCTGGATTCTTTCAGGGGTACCTGGGTCAGTGGGTATGTGGTCCAGGCACCTGAATCCATAATCCCCAGGGGCAGGTCTGGAGCCTGGCTACACATGGGCCAATCTGATATAGAAGTAGGCCTTAAGCCTGAGTCCACAGGCTCTGGCCTAGAACTCAGCAAGGTTGGAGCCTGAATCATGGGGATTGGAACAATACTAAGTATATCAGGGCCAGCTATGTACCAGAGTCCTTCAGGACAGGCTTGGTACCTGATTCCATTGAGGCAAGCCTAGTAGCTAAGACCGTGAAGACAAGCCTGGAATTAAAGTCCATGGGTGAGGCCTTGTGCTAAAGTAGCCCTAAAACCTGCAATTGCAGGGACTACTATCCTTGAGCTTAAAACTGTGTACCAGTCTAACTCTAGATTAACTTGGAGTCAGGGGTCATATAAGTTGGCCTGGAGCCTGGGGCCACAGGGGCTATCCTAGAGCAGGTGTTGGCCTTGTGCCTAGGGCTGCAGGGTCTGGGTTGGTCCTAAGGTGATCCTGGAGCCTGAACCCTTGGGGATGAAGCCTTATACTGAGTCCATGGGGGTCCCTCTGGCTTTAGGATACACTGGGACAGTCCTGATACCTGATTCCTTGGAGGGAGAGCAGATGCATGAGACTATGAGGGTGGTCCTGGAGTCTGGGGCAAAAGAGCTGGCCTGATGCCAAGATTCACTGGTGGGAGCCCAGTGCTGGAGTTGATGCAAAGTTGGGTGCCTGGGTCTTTTTCCTTCCCCCCCCGTGCAGAAGGTGTCTCTATGCAAACTTGGGGTAGATATTACATAGGTAATTGGAAATTGTCCTTCCCTCCTCTTCAATGTACCTTTTTAAATTTATGTACTCTATATAGGTGCTATAATCCTCCCACAGCAGGATACCTTAGCTCCTATGAAAGTATTTTCATTCATGGATGGTTGTTCAAATTGCTTTTTCTCTAAGCAGATGAGTTCTGAAAACCCTTATTTTACCGTCTCATTAAAATCACTCAAAAATTGAAATTTTGTCTTATGATGCTGATTTATGGATGTCTTTACAGAACCCAGCCTTATAAAGAGGCAGGGAATGAACACATTCCAAGCAGAGGAAATAGCAATTGATGGAGAAATTTAGTGATTTCAAAAAACTGAAATGATGAATGTAGATCTCCAATTTATAGAGAATTAAAAATGATAAAGAGACCAGAATAGATAATGGTGGAGATGTAATGGGAAGGTATACAGCCATACATGACCTTGAATGTCATGATTGTAGGTTAAATAATGTTTGGTTTCATATGTTATTTTTTAACATCAAAACTTACAAAATCATTTCAAAAGTTGCTAAGTGACCAAAGCAATTCTGAAAAAAGCTATAGACCTTTTAAAGATTATTAAAGTGACTAAGTGAGCAAGTTCTAGATTTTAACTGTTTTCTAGAGGTTTGGTTTGGTACAAATTAAGATTTTCCTGTATGTCCTGCTTATACTGGACATTTACTTACAGACATGCTTTACCTCTAAACTAGTTCTACCATGTGTGTTTTATGTAAAAAAGAGGTTTACAGGAAAATACATCTGGTAAATACTAATTCTAAACAAATGTCCTTTTTGAGCCCTTGATCTGGTGAAACATATCAAAAATCGCTAAAAATGGTATGGAAATGGATCATTTGCTACATTTACTTGGGCACTACTCACACTTTTATTGAAATATATTGAAAGATTAGATTATAAAACACAATCTCTGGGTATTTTCTGTTTCTACTAAGTAACACAGACTATACAACAAGTGTCATGATAAGGGTATTAGCTATAGTAATAGTAGTAAGCCATTTCTTTTATCTGTTTTTTTATTGCACTAATTTAGAAAATCTTACTCTGAAAGAGTACTATATGAACTTCTTACTCATTTTGCCAGAATGGGTAGACTAATTCAATCAGCTTATTTGGATTTTGGTTTTAACAAAGGCACAAGCTAACTCAGGGCCTGGAACAAGGACAGAGTCAGGAGCTTCTGCTTAGCTCCAGCTCACCTTAGTTCATTTTTTGCAGAGCTAATACCTGGAATCCACAGGGATTATAGCATATAGCATATTAATTAGGCTGTACGTTATGGTGACCAATTATTTTAAAAAATACTAACTTAAACCTCAATAGAACACATTGAAAACTCAGATTCTATCTGATAGCCCTGGGATTAAAGAATATCTTCTAAGGAAATGTTTCACCTAAGGGACTTCAATGAAGGTAGCTGGAAATAATTTAATAGCTATCCACCACTAAATACTATGACTTTACTTATGATATGAGATAACAGATTATAGTATGAAATACTAATTAAATACTTGGAAGTGCTTCACAATGTTTACATGCAATCTATATTTACTTCTTTTTTTTTTTTTTTTTTAAGACAGAGATTCACTCTGTTGCCCTAGGTAGAGTGTTGTGGAGTCATCATATCTCACAGGAACTTCAAATTCTTGAGCTTGAGCCTTGCCTCAGCCTCCCAAGTATTTGGGACTATAGGAATGTGCCACCATGCCAGGCCAGTTTTTTTTATTTTTAGTAGAAATGGGATATCGTCCTTGCTCATGTCTCTAGCTTCTGAGCTCAAGAAATCCACTGGCCTCAGCCTCCAAGAATGTTAGGATTACAGGTGTGAGCCCCTACACCCAGCCTATATTTAATTTTTTGGTGCCAGTCATCACAGGATAATTATATTTATTTCACTACGCTGACTGACCAGTTCACAAATTCTTCTTAAAGTTTACTTCAGGTTTAAGAACAAGTTAAGAAAATAATGTGACCACATGAAAGATGATCCTCAGTCAATAAATGGAGGTTGGGCAAAAAAAAGAAAAGAAAAAATGATGTCCCTTTCATGTATTTTCAGACCACACACTTTAGCCAGTGCTTCCTACAACTGTTGTGGTCAAATTAGACACACAGCTAAGGGTCATGAAGCTGTGGATACATGGCTATGGATCTTACTTGCCCTTCTTCTAAACTTTCTCACTTTCTCAGAGTTGTCTTTGGTTCTGGCCTCGTTTTTTTCAGAGGTCTGGGTTAAGTGTATTGGCTAATATGGGTGCACACAGAAACTCTTTAGGGTTCAATAAAAATTACTCACTCTAGGTACAGTGTTAAAACCAAAACAGTGAGCAAGATTTTGCAGTCCTGATCATCTGTGCTCAGGAAGACAGACCTGATATTTTATCCAAAATATCATTTTGATTTCATTATTCTCTTTAAAGATTTAAGCTTCATAATATGGCAAAATCTGATGATTTTTAAGATTTCATGTCTTGTTCTAACATTTCCCAATTTGTTGGTAACAGCCTGTCTGGGAATCTTGGTTTCCCTGTACTTTGTCCTACATGCTCTTAGATCTGTCTTTTTTGTATTACATTTAATGTCAGTTGAGCTGATTAAACAAAATTCAGAATACTTAAATAAATTGTAAGTAAATTGAATAAAATTATGATCTATTCCCTCAAATTTGGATTTTCTTTCTCCAGTTAAAATTGGTAACATTTTCAGTATAATAGAGAAAGCAATTTTGCAAGAAGGGAGTTCTTTTGTCAAATTACACATCTTCACAAATGTAAGACCATGTCCAAAGCATGCACACTTCCCCTTAGACTAAGACCCTTTGGGATTATGTATAACAAATCCTCACAGTATGAAGCACTGTAAGCATGTTGTTGGCCAGACTGCTTTAATTGGTACTTTATTACACATAAAGGGTGGACATAAAGTTTGTGTGCAATTTAAAATAGTTTAACATAGTAAATTGCACATGAACTTTATGTTCATCCTATATATCAACTGACAACCCAAGTGTGTCTATGAAGGACAGATTAGAATTTGTTAGTCATTATAAATGAAGTTTTTCTCTTTATCTTTCTCTGATTACTATAAAAACTTTCTCTTAGTTTATTTTGGAAGAAAACAGAAACCTACATTAAAAACAAAAGAGTTTTTTTTTAATATAATATATACCCCTGAGCAAATGCATCACAGGAAAAATGTTAATTATAAATGAGCTGTCATTCCCACCTAAGATTTAATTTATCTGAACACAAACTTTAGCAGTCAAGCTCAAAGATAATGCTAATTTTTTTTATAGCCATGAATACTTAATGCTAGGAAAACTGTCATTTTGTTTTAAAATATTCCCTAGAATGTAGTATTTCATTTCTATGACATTTCATAAGAATACAAAAATACATACCTTCTGATATTTATAATGACAAAAAAATCCTTCAGGTGTGATATTTTGGCAGAAATAAAGCAGAATGTTCCAACTTTTGAATAAATTAATTTTAAATGTTTTTTCTACAGTTAAAAAATAAAACAAAAATTCTGATGTTAGACTAGAGCCATGTTAAATTGGTTCTGCATCCTCTCTTGATTACTCACTTCTTTATATTCTTATTGAAGAAAAGTTTATCAGTGAAAACTTGCTAATATTTCTATACAAGCTGAAGTCATCTCTGTGAACTTAAAACAATTTAATATCACTATTCCATCAGTAATTTACAAAAATGCAACTAGAGTTCTACCAGTATACTTCTGTATCTGTGGTTTGATTTTTGTTATAATTTCCAACCTTCCTATATGCCTGGGGATGTTTTGAATGAGTATATGTCTTATCATAACTATTATTAGAACCCACAATCAGCATCTTAAAATGGATTCATGCATCTTTTCTTTATATTCCCTATGATATCATTTATACCAAACACATGCTTTTTAGCAGAATGATCAACATAATTCATATTAAAATTATCACTCAGTTTTATTAAGTTCTAGCCACTAATATCTTTATCAAAATGTGAAATGTGTCTGAACCTCTAACAATTATGTAGTGAACACCAAGTATATGTAGGCAGTAACTTTGACTCTATACTAGGGTGGAAAAGTAGGAACAGTCTAAAATAGCTAGAAGACTTAGTAAATGATATATTTTTTTCAGTGATTTAAGTGCTAAGCTGGAAATCTGGGATTTATTTTGCAATTTATATTTAGTAGATTGTCCTAAGAAGCAGTATTAAAGAGGAAAACTATTTGGTAGCACTATATACATTAGATTAGAAGGATCACCTAACCGGAGGGTGGGTTAGTGAAAGAATTCATAATCATTTAGCTCAATGTGTGGTGGGGAGAGCTTCAGTAAAGACTATTTTCAAAAACTAAATGTGAGGAAAAGTAGCAGAATTATATATGAGTATTCTGTACTCATTTAAAGACATAGGTTATAGGGCTTTCAGACAAATCATTTTATTTCTGGAAAGTCACTGTGGTTCATTCTCTATTTTGGTCTATTTCATACTGAATATTCAATGTCTTCATTGTACAGTGTCTAGATTTCAGTGCAGAAGTTGTAATTAGGTTCAGTATCCTTTTATATAGAGAAATATCGAGTATTTTACTGAAATAACTCACTCATTCATTCGAATAAAGTCTTCATTATTCACTGCCTCCCTTCTCTCACACGTACCTCTTCCAGACTTCCCAGTATGGGTGAATGTTGGCACCAACCTTCATGTGCACAGATCAGAAGGTCTTACAGTCAGCATTGACTCCTTTTCCTCTTAGCCTGCACATCCACTCTCTCAGCACACCCTTGAAGATCTATATTTAAACCAAATCCAAATTCTCTCACCTGGATTGTTATAATAGCCTCCAAAATAATCTTACTGCTTTAGTCTTTGCTAAAAATTCTCCAAGAAGCAGCCTCTGTGCTCTTTTATAAAAAATCAGACCATGTCTTTTAAAGAAGAAGAAAACCCAAAGTAAATTTCATGCTGTAAAAGACCTTTGGTGATCTGCCACTAGCTACCTATGGTTTGCTAGCTTACTACATTCAAGTTCCTACCCTGATGGCCTGTCAGGAAGGCCTTCTATGGCCAATCTTGGTAAAGCTGACAGTCCTCAAACATGGGGTGACTCTTTCAATTGTAGTCCTACCTCTTCTGCATTTGATTTCTAATGCATTGATGCTTTTTATTCATAATTGTCTCTCCACATTGGAACAGAGCTCCTTGGAAGCACTGACTTTTGTTCGCAGCCATATCCTCTTGACCAATAATATCTTAACTCATAAAGTTGTTCAACAATTACTAGCTTATTCTCTCAATAAGTGTTTTGGACTGGGCATGATGCTTGGGGCACAGTGGTGAACAAAGTAGATCTGGATTTGACCTCAAGAAGCACATGATTTATTCAGAGATCTGCTTTAATCAAATACATAAACAGAGGCAAAATTAAACCTAGGTTAGTGTTTAAAGGAAGGACATAAGACTCCTTGGAAGCATAAAATAGAAGGGCCTGACTTACTATAGGGACTCAAAATTATTTCCCTAAGGAGTGACATTGAGCTGAGGCCTGAAGAATGAAGGGAAAGTAATGTGAGAGTTTTTTGTAGTGAGAAAAGAAATTCAGAAAATAGAAAGCAAAATTGCTGCAGGGGGGAGAGCAAAGTGTGTCTCCCTGAGGAAAGTTTGGTGTAACACAATGAACAGAGGATGGGGATCCTTGGTGTGGTTAGTCTGGGGAGAAGGACAAACCATGTGAGGTTTTGGATTTATTTTCTAGGAATTGATATAATCCTAAATGATTAACACAACTGGAATAATTGACACTGTTTTCTTATTTTTATTTTTATTTTTTTGAGACAGAATCTCACTCTGTTGCCCAGGCTAGGGTGCCATGGCATCAGCCTAGCTCACAGCAACCTCAAACTCCTGGGCTCAAGCTATCCTCTTGCCTCAGCCTCACAAGTAGCTGTGACCACAGGTGTCTTCCTAACAATCCCAGCTAATTTTTCTATTTTTAGTAGATACAGGGTCTCACTGTTGCTCAGACTAGTCCCCAACTCCTGAGCTCAAGTGATACACCTCCCAGAGTTCTAGGATTACAGGCTTTGCACCATGTCTGGCCAGTTGGCACTGCTCTAAACATGTGGATGACATGATAAGGTTTTCATTTCAAAAATAATTTTGGATACATTGAGGTTAATTAGCATGAAATGATCAAGAGTATGTGCATCCATGGAGGTAATGGCAGTTATAGAGAAAATATAGATCAGCTCTAGAGGTAGAACTGACTGGTTGAATAGACACAAGTGTGAGGAAGACAGAAAAAGTCAGGAATGTCTCATGGGTTGCTCATCTTCAAAGGTGGGGGTCATTTTTGACACTTTTTGAAATTGAGAATGGTTACCAATATGGGGTGAGAGGAGAAATGGTGACTTTGGTCACCATTTACCTACTTTTCTCATGCTTTTCTCATGGTTTTAGAGTCTATTTTACTGTTCTTAGAGAAACCTTGATCTCTGAATTATAAAAATGTGCTTGGTAAAATGCTTTTGCTAAATTTGAGAAGTTGATAATGAGACTATATTTTTTTCTTAACAGTATAGTTCAAAACTGTTCTTAAAAGTGTTCTTTTTAAGCTTACTTTTCTTTTGTTGTACTGCAAAATAGTAATTTACTCATGCTTATCTTCATGATTGAGTGGGAGAATTTGAAACTCAAGATGACTTTTTGTGTGTGTGTGTGGTTTTTGCTGGGGCTGGGTTTGAACCCACCCCCTCTGAAATATGGGGCCAGTGCCTTACTCCTTTGAGCCACAGGCACCGCAGACTTCTTTTTTTTTTTTTTTTTTTTTTAGAGACAGAGTCTCACTTTGTTACCCTCAGTAGAATGCCATGGCGTCATAGCTCACAGCAACCTCCAGCTCTTGGGCTTAGGTGATTCTCTTGCCTCAGCCTCCTGAGTAGCTAGGACTATAGGTGCCCACCACAGTGCCCAACTATTTTTTGTTGCTGTTCAGCCAGGGCCGGGTTGGAACCCTCCACCCTTGGCATATGGGGCCAGAGCCCTACTCACTAAGCCACAGGTGCCACCCCTCAAGACGACTTTTAAAAATATTATTTATCACCAAGAGAAGTAATCTTTAAAACATGGAATGACAAGTAATATGCTGTCTGAAAATAGTTCTGTGTAAAAAAAATTTTTTAAGAGGTGCCTGTGGCTCAAGGAATAGGGCACCGGCCCCATATGCCTGAGGTGGTGGGTTCAAACCCAGCCCTGGCCAAAAAAAAAAAAAAAAATTATTTTAATTATTAGATTGTCATCATTACAATAAGAAAATCTTATATTAGTTGACCTGAGGCACAAATTCCAGCACTTAAAATATGAATAAGTAAATAGTAAAAAACAGATAAAAAGTAAAATGAATTTCCATTTAAATTCAGGTGGAAGCATATTAAGTACATTTATTTTGAGTAGGTAGTAGTGATTGGGCTTGTCCCTAAAAATGTTTATGTAAACATTTATTAAAAACAAAACACTAAATCAAATACTCAGGCTTTTAAGTTAATGATAACCAAAATACCTGAATAATTATAAAGGATTTTTTTTTTTTTGGCAGTTTTTGTCTGGGGCTGGGTTTGAACCCACCACGTCCAGCATATGGGGCCAGTGTCCTACTCCTTTGAGCCACAGGCACCACCTAATTATAAAGGATTTTTATCTTTTATCTACATGACTTTGGCTCCATGAAAATAGTCACAGATATGAACATCATGGCTATATCATAAAATAAAGTGATATTTACCTTTTGGTTCAAATTGTTGAATGAACGAAAAACAATAAATATAAGTTTACTTCAGAAAAAATAATATGTCAAAAAGATATATTTTTTAAAAACTTACACAATGTTTAATTAGGAGAAAAGTAGAAGTGACTTTTCTCTGACCCAGAGCCACTTGCAAAAATTCTAGGGAGATTAAAAAGAAATTATCTTTTCTGAAAATAACTTCCTCTGAAGTGAGTCTAACACAAAAAATGATTCAAATTCACTCTGACTTAGATATTTAGTGACTCAGAGATGACATTCCATCCTGTGTGTGAGACAGGATGAATGATGTCTCTAAGCAACTATAATAGAAAAATGAATCACTTATCTCTTGATAAATTAATGAGAATCAATATAAAATAACACACAGAATTCTCATGCTTTGCATTTGTGTAAATTCTCTTCCTTTACCTCTATGAATTAACATATTTGTAAAGACTGCTTAAAAAGAATGTATACAGTCATCACTTATATGAAGATTACTTCTGAGAAATTATCTACCAAAACATTTTAATAGATATGTCATATTTTAGTTGTTTTTAAAAATATTTTTTCCATAAACTTCTGTTCTAAGATCATATTTCATTCAGAAACTAAAAGTATTTGTTAATAATAATCTGGATAAAGATGTTATCTTTTAAAAATTTTGCTATTTATTTTTTAATATCTGAAACATATTTTTACTTTATATCTGGCCCTTATAAAAAGAAATAATCAATACTTTAGTTCTGACACACAATTGTACTGTATTTTGATCAAAGCTTATCTGAAAATATTCCTTTCATTTAATCAAGTACATCATTCTAATTTTCATTTTTCAAATTCAAACCTTACCTGTATTTCCGATTTCTCAATCATTAGGAACTTGGTATATATGTAGGCATAACATAGTTTCTCAGTGAAATAGTAGCATACAAAAATAATGCTGGTAATGAAACTCTTTCTGGAATAAATAAGAACACATCAAATTTCTCATAATGTCATGGAAGTAAAGCTTAAAGAAGTAATTTTTAATATTAAAAGAAATGAAAGAAAAGAGAAAATGCTTAGAAACCTGGCAAAAGCCAATGTGATCTATTATTAGCAAATCATTTTCCCCAGGCTTTAGATGAAATTTTTCTCTAGCTATTATAGTGCAAATGGGCAGATAAATAGAAATATTAATAACTGTAAGTAACTGAGAGCAAAATTGCCTCTTATGCATTTTTTTCCAGAAAATATACATTTGAAACTTGAGACCTCAAAATGGGAAATAACACCTAATTCACATCCAAATTATTGATTGTGATAAGTGGCCTTCCTGAATCTCAATTTCAATTTTCCTGGTGCATAAGAAATGCTCAAATCTCAATGTTGTATTTGGACCATTTTAAGAAAGGTAGCTATTTGGCAGGTACAGAGTGATTTCAAGGGTAAATTCCAAGTAACCAGCAAGAAAAGAGTCAACTAATGAGCAAGAGATTGAGGAGCAAGAATGCCTCCTGGGAGTTCCTCAGGCAGGTGAGCAGCCCAGGATCTCTGGTGCCAAGTGTCACAGTGTCATGTGTCTTCTTGAACTTCTGAAGTGTTCTTGTTCAGGGGAACCAGGGCTCTTACACAAGGGAATAGAGTTCACAACAGATTGCTGCGATCACCTCTCTGTTACAGAGATTTGCAATAACAGATTAACTGATTTCTGACTGAATCCACTCTAACCCCTGGGGGTAGAAACACTTTACCGGCCTTAGATACTAGTCTATAGAACACATTACAAAGTCAGTTTTACTGGCATCTGCATAGCTTCCATATCCTCCAAATGTTAATTTGTATGTTGATTATGGAATATTTTGTGAGAATGTCTAGGAAAACCTGTCACATGTGGACTACACAGGAGGAAGAAGGGGCCTAGTGACTAGAAAGGCCCCCTCAGAGCTGTGTGTGTTGGTCACATGTGCTCATGCAGCACTTTCCTTGAGACCAACTCAGACTACGGGCTCGGAAACTGTGACTTAAGACCTGGCCTTAGGGAATCTCACCATCCCAGAGAAGAGGCCTGAGCCACCCCTTGCAAAGATAGCAGAGCCTGGGCTAGAGCCAGTGTCCAGTTCCCACCCTGCTTCTCTAGGAAACAGCATTACTCACTTCCTCACTCTGGAGCTCTTTCTGTTAAATAAGGGACTAGATTTCATGATTAGCAGGATTCTTCCAAACTCTAAAATCCTCTTTTCATGATGACAAGGTGGCATATAATTAAATTTTGTAGTATGTTAATGTAGATGCCAGAAAGTTGTGATTCCTTACCTTCCCCATCATAAGAGTCATGGCTAGCACTCCTGCAAAAAAAAAAGAGAGAGAAATTAACAAAAGAAAAACACAATAAATGTATTTAATCAAAGTTTTATGTAACATGAAAGACCCAAACACACGGAAATGAAGACCCAAAGACATGTTGAACAGAATCTTCTGCTTAGGTTCAGTGATGAATGGGCAGCTGTGTAGGAATGTTGCTGTACAGTCTAATAGAAATAATCCAAAGGTGGGCACCCAGTAAGGCCTGTGTGTTCCAATTCTTCTTGGGCAATCTGGGTAGCATTTCTTCCTTCCAAGTATAAGGCAGGATTCCTCTGTAACAAGGGTCTTTATGACCTACAATCAGACAAGCTGGGTCAGAGAATTTCTTTACAGGCAGCTCCTACACAGAAAGGCAGATAAGGTTAGAGTAATATTTCTAGGTGTTCTGGCTTGCTCTGAGAGATAGGGATTCCAATTTCTAAAGCTCACATTGGGGAAGAGGAATTATAGTTTCTATGACTCACTTCAGAGAGGAAGGAGGGGAAGGAAGCAGGAGGGAAGGGGAAAGTCAGAAAGAGGTTTTGCTTCTGAGGCCTCCAGTCTCCTTTAGTTCAAAGCACTTTGGTTGCCAAATCCCATACTTTGGGGTAACATTTTCTGAGCCATGACAATAATAATCAGTGTGGAAAGTCAGAGAATGGGGAGGATGTGTGTGCTGGAAAAGCAATGAAGGAAGGAAAGATGCCAACCGAAATCAGCTTTTACCACACGGCAGGGGCCTTTTTCTTTCATTTTATGGAAAAACAGTTGTGAAACTCAGCATTTCAGAAAAACCATATCATTCCTTTAGTAAATACATGAAGCTGTTATTGTACTAAGGTTCAAAATAGTTCTCTTCTCTCCACCTTGTCCCTGAAAAGACCAATATACAAGATATGACAATCAAGTTCATAAACTCATTGTAGAAAGAGCGGCACATACCTCATTGCTGAATATCACTACGGTCAATTTTGAAAGAAGCTATGCACCAACACCAGCTCCTAGTCCACCCTTCGAAGCAATTTGGGAAGTCTTTTTCTGTAATGATCATCAGAGCTGCTGTAATATGAAGTTCTGAAAATTAAGTTTGAGAACTTGCCATCATGCATTTACATTGGCAGTACTGTATAAACAGCTCAGTAATGTTTCATAACCTTGGTATATCAGCATCTCACAGCTGTGTTCATGTTGATGTGTGGTGGTGTCTTGCTGAATGGCATTCATTATTATTGTTGTGCATTTTTGTGTGCCAAATGACAACAGCTCTTATGGACACTCCAAAATGTTTTGAAGAGTGGACTAGGCACCAGTGTCAGGGCGTAGCTTCTCAAGGGGAGTGCTTCAAAAGTGACTGTAGTGATATTCAGCAATGAGGTATGTAGCACCTTTTCTAGGATGTTAGTGAACTTCACTGTCAGACCTCATATATTTAATTAAAGGGTAAAAGGCAGAGGGAATGTGAGGCATGACTTTTCCCCCTTTAGGCCAAATTTCTAACTTTGTTGTTTTTTCCTAATAATGAGCTATCTAGGTCAAGCCATGCTCTGACCAGCTGGATAATAAAATTGGCTATTTGGTTGATTCCCAAAGAAGTCCAGTGCTTTTTCTCTGCACTTTATTGGCCCTGAAAATAATGTGACTTCTCACTTGTACTCTGATTATCAGCAGGTAGAAGAATAAACCTAATGTTACAAATTTTCACCCTGCCAAGTGCTGCTCCAGATACCGATTCAGCTCAGAAGTGAAAGGAATAGTTTCCATTGTATGGAGCTATGGATTTATGAAAATTGCTTCCTTTGATAGGCAGCCAGGCATGAAGCAGCCTTCTGCTTCTATTTTCAGGAAAAATACTGAGGGGTAATGGTGTTAATAGAAGACATGGCTGTGTTTCTTTGATTTAGATTTCAGTGCTCCTGGAGCACAGAACAGTTCCTGTGATTGAAAACAGAAACCATAAAATGTATTCAACATTCTGTCTTTTGTAATTTCTTAAAGTACATGTTCCACATCAAGAATCTAGGATTGTGTTAGATATAGGAAGGAAATCTGAAACTCACATGGAGAGGTAAGTTGAGGTGTAAATGCTGCCATTTCACTCAGTTCTCTTGGAATTTATGGCAGGGGCTTAAAATCCTTTTCATTAATCATAACTTAGAACATAACAAAAGTTTTTTAGTCTTCCCATGAGAATTGAGAAGCCTAACATGCTACCAATCTTAAGTTTCATTTTTTGCCTCCACAAGGAACAGATTCTTAGTGGCATGAAGAAGTCCTGTCCAGACTAAATGCTACTAGCCAGGTGACTCTACTGAGAAGGTTGTTGAAAGGATCAGAAAAAGCCCGGGGCCTCAAGCCAGAGGAAGTGCCAGGCCTGTGCCACCAATAGTATAAGGGAACACAAACAGGTCACTTTGTATCTCTTGGTCATGACAGCTTCATCTGTGACATAAGTAGGGGAGAGCAGGTGATTCTTGCAGGAGCTTCCCCTCTTCTTGACATCTCCCAGTATATTTGTTACAATTGATGAGCAAATATCAATTCACTGTTACTAACTAAAGTCCACAGTTTATATTAGGGATGACATTTGTGTTTCACATTCTCCAGATCGGAAGATGTGCAGAATGACATGTGTCCACCATTATTGGGCCATACAGAATAGTTTCCCTGTCCTAAAAAGCCTCTGTGCTCCACTTATTCATCCCTTCTTCCCCTTAGAAGCCCTTGAAAACACTGATCTTTTTACTCTTTCTGTTATTTTGTCTTTTCAGAATATCTTATACTTAGAATATAGTTTGTTGCTTTTTCAGATTGGCTTTTTTCACTTTAAAGTATGTATGTAAGTTTCTACAATGTCGTTCCACACCTTTGTTAGCTCACTTCTATTTATCACTGCATAATATTCCATTATCTGGATATACCAGGTATTGAATATCTGCTTAATGAATTAACTGAATACCTACTTAACCAATTTATTGACTACCTACTGTTGTTTTATTGAATTCAACTTTTGTCCGAATTTTCTGACCAGTTTTGATTAAACATTTCATTTACTACCTCATATATGTACAGACTCTCTTATCTTACATCAGAAGAAAAGATTATTTATCCAGTCAGCTGCCAAAGATCATCTTGGTTGCTTCCAAGTCTGGGAAATTATGGATCAAGCTGTTATAAACATCTTTGTAGAAGGATTTTTCTGTAAACATAAGTTTTTATCTCCTTTGGGTAAATAGCAAGGAGTTCAATTGCTGGATCATATGGTTAGAATATCTTCAGTTTTTCAGGAAACTGTTAAACTGTCTTCCAAAGTGGCTGTACTGTTTTGCATGCCCACCCATAATGAGGTGAGTTTACCTCACATCCTCCCTAGCATTTGGGTGTTGTCAGAGTTTTGCATTTTAGCCATTCTAATAGGTGTGTAGTGGTACCCCATTGTTAATGTGATTTGCATTTCTCTGAGAACATATCTTGTGGAGCCTCTTTTTGTATACTTATTTGCTATTCTGTATATATATTCTTGGATGAGGTATCTGTTCAGATCTTTTGCTACTTTTTTTGTTTTTACTTTTTAAAATTTCAGAATATTGCAGGGGTACACACATTTGGGTTACATACTTTGCTTTTATACCTTTTAAGCCAAAGTTATAAGTGTGTCCTTCATCCAGAATATATGCATTGCATGAGTTAGGCATGAATTTACCCTAATCCCTCTCTCCCTTCCCATTTATTTGATTTCTGTTGGGTTATACTTCCACATGTGAGTATAAATGTTGACTGATTAGTTCAAGCTTAGTATTGAGTATATGTGGTATTTATTTTTCCGTTCTTGCAATACTTCACTTTAGCAGAATGGTCTTTAGTTCTATTCAGGATGTTACTAAAGATACCAGATCACCATTTTTTATGGCTAAGTAAGATTCCATAGACTACATATACCACATTTTGTCAATCCATTCATGTATTGATGGGCACTTGGGGGTGTTTCCATATCTGTGCAATTGTGAATTGTGCTGCTGTGAACATTTCAATGCAAATGTCTTTTTGATAAAATGCCTTTTTTTCCTTTGGGTAAATAACTGGTAGTGGGATAGCTGGATGTTTTAATTCTTTAAGGTATCTCCATACTAATATCCACAGACCTTGTACTAGTCTGCAGTCCCACCAATAGTGAATAGTGTTCCTTTCTCTCCATATTCACACCAGTATCTGTGGCTTTGGGACTTTTTGATATGAGCCATTCTCGCTGGAGTTAGTTAATATCTCTTTGTGGTGTTATTTTTCCTCCCTGGAGTTAGATGATATGTCATTATAGTTTTGATTTGCATTTCCCTGATGATTAGAGATTGTTGAGAATGGCTTTGAATTCCTTAGTTCTTGGTTCCCAGAGTCAAAGAGTAGAGTCCGGGACCCTCTTGGTGATGCATGAAACTCAGATGCACTCAGGTCATTCACCCAAGCAGTCTGTATTATAAAGGCAGAAAAACAAGGCAAAGGCACATCCCAAAAGAAGGATGGATCTATCTCCATGAGTAGAGAAGGCCTTTCTGTCTTAACTCATCTCTGCTTTTATGTTTATGGTTAATGATATCATAAACAGTGGAAGGAATATTCTTTATTTTTCTTAGAAAAAGGTGAGGGTTTCTTAGAACTCAGCATCCTCTCCATTTCTAACCTTATAGGGTAACTTCTAGGGGTTGCCATGGCAATTGTAAACTATCATGACACTGGTGGGTGTGTTTTTTACCATGCTAATGAGGCTAAATGGGATAAAAGTTCACCTTGGGCTGGTTCTGTGCATGCTCCAAATCTAGAAAAGTCCTTAACCTCAAGTTTACTGATGTTGTGGGTTAAGTGCTAAATATTCATAGGTGTTCATTGATGTCCTCAAGTTTCACTGGCCACCCTTTCTGTTGTGAGGAAGCTAAACTCCTCAGCCTGCACTTGCTATCTGTCCTTAACAAGATTTTGAGCATTTTTTCATGAGCTTTCTGGCTACTAAACTACCTTTATATGAAAAATTTCTGTTCATGTCTTTTGCCCACTTTTTAATCAGTTGTTTGATTTTTTCCTTGCTAATTTGTTCAAGTTCTTTGTAGATTGTGATTATCAACCCTTTATTGCATATATAGCATGCAAATATTTCTTCTCATTTTGTAGGTTGTCTATTTACTCTATTAATTGTGTCCTTGACTATGCAGAAACTTTTTTATTTGATTGAGTCATATTTGTTTATTTTTGTTGTTGCTATGTTTGCTTTTGAGGTCTTCTTTATTAATTCCTTTCTTAGGCTAATATCTACAAGAGTTTTTCCAATACTTTCATCTGAATTCTAAGTTTCATGCTTTAGGTTTAAGTCTTTTATCCATAGTGAATTAATTTTGGGGAGTAGTTGAGAGGTGTGGATCATGTTTTGATATTTTCCATGTAACAATCCAATTTTCCCAGAACCACTTATTGAACAGGGATTCTTTTCCCTAGTGTATGCTTTTGTCAGCTTTATCAAAGATCAGATGGGAATATGAGGATGGTTTCATCTCTGGGTTCTCCATTCTGATCTATAGGTCTATGTCTCTGTTTTTGTGCTAGCATTTGCTGTTTTGATCACTATAGCCTTGTAGTGTAACTTGAAGTATGGTGAAGTGATGCCCACAATTTGTTATTAGTTTTAATTTAATTATTATTATTATTACTATTTTTATTTTCTTATCTTTATTAGTTTTTATAAAATCAAGGTCGTGTTGGCTTTGAGGGTCTTTTCTATTTCTATATGAAGTATTAATTTATTGAATACCTACTGTTGCTTTATTGAGTTAAACTTTTGTTTGAATTTTCTGACCAGTTTTGATTAAGTATTTCATTGACTAATCATGTATGTACAGACTCACTTGTCTAACAGTAGAAGATAATATTGCACAGCAATTTTTCTTGAGTCCCTTATATTTCTGCATGTCTTAAAAGCAGAAGAAGAGACTGTTTTTTGTTTCAGACTATCTCTTCAAGGCTGTTAAAATCACCTTCAGGAACAAAGAATAGACATGCTTACTGATCTTTACAACATGTTTGTAGTCCCTGAGCTCAGGGTTCATCTCCTATAACACAGCTCATTGCAAGTGCACACATCCATCTAAGTCTCTCCACATCACCCCCATGGGACTTGGGGCAAGAAGAATTGATATGCTGGTGCTTATTCTGCTTATTGTTCCATGAATAATAAAATCCCTTTTTTCTAACCCATGAGCCTCAGGTCTTCTGCCAACACCCATGAAACTTGTTGGTCCATGAATAATAAAATCCCTTTTCTCTAACCCATGAGTCTCAGGTCTTCTGCCAACACCCATGAAACTTGGCTTAAAAATAGCATACAATTTTAGACCTCTTATGGTTCTTGCCAGAAAGAATAGTATTGAATTGGGTGAATGTTTTTGAAAATATGTGCTTAAAGACTATGAATGAGAAGAACTATTACAAAATATACAATAAGAGGAGAGATAGAGAGTTACCTGGTGCAGGTGCAGGGTAATAGGATGAATATAGCTTCTGAAAAGCCACAGCTTGTCTGTGATGCCACATTACAGAAAGTCATTGCATTTTGCAAGTGTTTTCCATTTATGTTTTCTCATAGATGAAAGAATAATTAGAAGTTTAAGAATTTTAAAAGTAGGTAATTTTCTACAATTCTGCATCTTTAGCTTTTACTTTTCCAGCTATTAAAAATTCTAGGAGATCTGTATTTCTGTGGACTAGTTAAATATATTTGTGTTATATTGTATTTTTAGGGGAATTTGATGGGACTAAACCCACTGTTTAAGTGCCATAACTAAAGGCTATGTCATAGTAATTACAATCCTTAGAGTGTAGTTTTAAAAGAGACCATATTTTTTTAATTAAATCATAACTGTGTACATTAATGCAGTCATGGAGTTCAATGTGCTGGTTTTATGTACAATTTGAAATACTTCCATCAAACTGGTTAACATAGCTTTCATGGCATTTTCTTAGATATTATGTTAAGACAATTATATTCTACATTTAGTAGATTTAAATTTTACCCTTGTAAAATGCACCCTAGGTGTGGACCCACCCACTACCCTCCCTCCTCTCTCTTTCCTCTGTCCCCTTCTTCATGGGCTATAGTTGGGTTACAGCTTTCATATGAAAGTGTGGGTGTTTATAAATTGGTTTCATAGTAGGGCTGAGTATATTGGATACTTTTTCTTCCATTCTTGAGATACTTTACTAAGAAGATTATATTCCAGTTCTATCCATGTAAACATGAAAGAGATAAAGTCTCCATCTTTTTAGGGCTGCATAATATTCCATGGTGTACATATACCACAATTTATTGATCCATTCATGGGTCAATGGGCACTTGGGCTTCTTTTATGACTTAGGAATTATGAATTGGGCTGAAATATACATTCTGGTACCAATATCTTTGTTATAATGTGATTTTTGGTCTTGTGGATATATAACTAGTAGAGGAATTGTAGGATCTATTTTTAGATCCCTAAGTGTTCTTGAAACTTCTTTCCAAAAGAAGCGTATTAATTTGCATTCCCACCAGCACTGCAGAAGTGTTCCCTTTTCTCCACATCCACACCAACATCTCTGGTTTTGGGATTTTGTGATGTGGACTAATCTTACTAGAGTTAGATGATATCTCAAAGTGGTTTTGATTTGAATTTCTATGATGATTAAGGATGATGAACATGTTTTCTTGTGTCTGTGGGTCATGCACCTGTCTTCCTCAGAGAAGTTTCTCTTCAAGTCCCTTGCCTGCACTGAGATGGGATCACTTGTTCTTTTCTTGCTAATACGTTTGAGTTCTCTGTGGATTCCAGTAATTAAACCTTTGTCAGAGACATAACCTGCAAATATCTTCTCCCATTTTGAAGGCTGTCTTCTTATTTTACATACTTGTGTTCTTGGCTGTGCAGAAGATTTCTAGTTTGATCAGACCCCAGGAATATATTTTTGGTGTTGCTTCAATTGCCTGGGGGGTGCTCTTCATAAAGTATTTGCCCAGGCCAATTTCTTCAAGTGTTTTCCCTGCACTTTCTTCTAGTATTTTTAGTTTCATGTCTTAAGTTTAAATTTTTAATCCAGTGAGAGTCTATCTTAGTTAATGGTGAAAGGTATAAATCCAGTTTCAGTCTTCTACAGGTTGCCAGCCAGTTCACACAGCACCATTTGTTAAATAGGGAGTAATTTCTCCAATGAATGTTTTTAATTGGCTTATCTAAAATGAAATAACGGTAAGTAGCTATGTTCATCTCTTGGTTCTCTATTCGATCCCATACATACACTTCTCTGTTTTTGTGCCAGTACTATGCTCTTTTGATCACTATTGATTTATAGTATAGTCTGAGGTCTGGTAGCATGATTCTTCCTGATTTGCTTCTATTTCTGAGTAATGTATTGGCTATTCAAGGTTTTTTCTGATTCCATATAAAATGAACTATTATTTTTTCGAGATCTTTAAAGTATGACAGTGGTACTTTAATAGGGATTGCATAAAATTGTATATTGCTTTGACTAGTATGGACATTTTAACAATGTTGATTCTTCCCAGCCATGAGCATGGTATGTTTTTCCATTTGTTAACATCTTCAGCTATTTCTTTTTTTTTTTTTAATTAAATGATAGCTGTATACAGTAAAGCAAACATGGGGTACAGTGTAGTGTTTTCATATACAATTTGAAATACTTTCATCAAGCTGGTTCACATACATTTCATGTCATTTGCTTAGTCATTGTGTCAAAACATTTATATTCTAGTTCTAGAAAAGTTCACTTGTACCCTTGGGAGGGGAGAAGGGCAGCTGGGTGGTGGGAGGGTGACGGGAAAGATCACCTATAGATCTTCAGCTATTTCTTTTCTTAGAGTTTCGTAGTTATCTTTATAGAGGTCTTTCACATCCTTTGTTAGATGAACTCCCAAATATTTAATCTGCTTTGATACTACTGGGAAATGAATAGAGTCCTTGACTATTTTTTCAGCTTGACTATTGCTGGTCTATATAAAGACTACAGATTTGTGAGTATTGGTTTTGTAACCTGAGACATTTCTGTATTCCTTGATCACTTCTAGGAATTTTGTAGTTGAACCCCTAGTGTTTTCCAGATATACAATCATATCATCTTGGAAGAGTGAAAGTTTGATCTCCTCTGACCCTATTTAGATACCCTTGATCATCTTTTCTTGCCTGATTGTGATGGCTAAAGCTTTTATTACAATGTTAAAAAGCAGTGGAAACAATGGGCAACCTTGCCTGGATCCTGATGTAAGTGGAATTTAACTGCATTCAATATGATATTGGCTGTGGGCTTGTTGTAGATGGCCTCTGTCAGTTTAAGAAATGTCCCTTTTATACCTATTTTCTTTCGTGTTCTGATCATGAAAGAATGCTGGATATTATCAAAAGCTTTTTCTGCATTAATTGAGAGAATCATATGGTTTTTGTTTTTTAATTTGTTTATGTGATGAATTATATTTATAGATTTACATATATTGAACCAGCCTTGAGACCCTGGGATAAAACTTACTTGGTCATAGTGTATAATTTGTTTGATGTGTTGCTGGATTCTGTTTGCTAGGATCTTGTTGAATATTTTTGCATCAATATTCATTAGGGATATTGGTCTATAATTTTCTTTTCTTGTTGGGTCTTTTCCTGGTTTGGGCATAAAGGTGATGTTTGCTTCATAGAATGTGTTGGGAAGTATTCCTCTTTTTCTATATTTTGGAAAAGGTTAACTAATATAGGTAATAGTTCCTCTTTAAAGGTTTGGTAGCATTCTGACATGAAGCCATCTGGTCTCAGGCTTTTCTTTTTAGGGAGGTTTTGTACAGTTGATGCTATTTCAGAACTTGATAGAGGCCTGTTCAACATTTGCACTTGATTCTGGTTAAGTCTAGGAAGGTGGAGTGTTTTTAAGTATTGATGTATTTCCTTCAGATTTTCATACTTCTGAGAATAGAGTTTTATGTAATATTCATTAAGGATTTTTTGAATTTCTGAAAAGTCATTGTTATTTGGCCTTTATCATTTCTGATTGATGGAATTAGGGATTTTACTTTTCTGCTTCTGGTTAGGTTAGCCAAAAGTTTATCTATTTTATTGACCTTTTCAAAAAACCAACTTTTTGATTTATTGATCTTTTATATAATCCTTTTGTTTTCAATTTCATTTAATTCTGCTCTAATTTTGGTTATTTCTTTTCTTCTGCTGGATTTGGGATTGGAATGTTCTTCCTTTTCTAGTTGCTTGAGATGTCCCATTAAGTTGTTAACTTCCTCTCTTTCTGTTCTCTTGAGGTAGGCTCCCAGTGCTATAAATTTCCCTCTTAGGACTGCCTTTGTGGTATCCCAGAGGTTCTGGTAATTCATGTCTTCATTATCGTTTTATTCCAAAAATTTGGTAATTTCCTTCTTAATCTCGTCTCTGACCCAGCTATCATTCAGCATAAAGTTATTTAGTTTCCTTGTTTTTGTATGATTATGCATATTCCTGCTGTTACTGAGTTCAACTTTTATTCTATGATGGTCCGAGAAGATGCAAGGAATAATTTCTATTCTTTTAAATTTGCTGAGGTTAGATTTATGACCTAAGATGTGATCAGTTTTGGAGTATATTCTGTGGTCTGAAGGAAGAATATGTATTCAGTTTTGTTAGGATGAAATGTTCTGTAGATGTCTGTTAAATACAATTGCTGAATGGTTAATTTTAAGTCTAAAATTTTACTTAGTTTCTTATTGGAGAATCTATCCAACACTGCCAAAGGGGTGTTAAAATCTCTGACTGTTATGATGCTGGAAGAAATCAAGTTGCTCATGTCTGTTAGAGTCTCTCTCATAAACTGAGGCACATTCTGGTTGGGTGCATAAATGTTAATAATTGAAATCTCATCCTGTTGAGTGTTACCCTTAACAAATATGAAGTGATCGTCTTTATCGTTTCTTACTTTTGTTGGTTTAAAGCCTGTTGTATTTGCAAATAAAATTGCAACACCTGCATTTTTCTGATTTCCATTTACCTGAATTATAGATGACCATCCCTTCACCCTTATTCTATGTTTATCTTTTAAGGTAAGATGAGATTCTTGTATGTAACAGCCATCTCTGGCCTGAGTTTTTGTATCCAGTCAGCCAACCTGTGCCTCTTTAGAGGGCAATTTAATCCATGTACAGTAATTGAGAATATTTATAAGCCTGGTAGTATTTTGGGTATTAAGTTTTTCAAAAGTCCAGTGGACATTTTTAATCCTTTTGCCACTGTGGAAGCTGGAATTTGATCAAAAGTTTCTGAGTGAGTTTACTTTGATGGTATAGGATTGTGCTGGTCAATATGGAGGACAGGTCTGAGAATATCCTAGAGAGCTAGTTTAGTTATGGCAAATTTCTTCAACATGTGAATGTCATTAAAGTATTTAATTTCTCCATCATAAATGAAACTCAGTTTAGTTGGATACAGGATCCTGGGTTGAAAGTTATTTCGTTTTAGGAGATTAAAAGTCGATGACCACCCTCTTCTAGCTTGAAAGGTTTCAGCAAAGAAATCTGCCATCATTCTAATATTCTTCCCCTTATAGGTTATGGTTTTCTTATGTCTGACTGCTTGCAGAATTTTCTCCTTCATATTAACTTTAATGAAGTAAGTTATAATGTGTCTGGGAGATGCTTTATTTGGGTTGAGTCATGCTGGGGTTCTGAAACTGTCTGCTATCTGAATTTCAGAATCTTTTGCCATGTTTGGGAAGTCTCATCCATTATCTCTTGGAATAGAGCATCTGGGCCCTTCAAAGAAACCGTGTCACCTTCAGGAATGCCTATAAGGCAAATACTAGTTTTCTTCAAATTATCTCAGAGCTCTCTGAGAGAAAGATTCATTTTGGCTCTCCACTTCTCTTCCTCTTTGAGCTTTGGGAGCATTCAAAACCTTTGTCTTTAATGTCTGAAGTCCTTTCTTCTGCCTGTTCCATTCTGTTACTGAGAGATTCCACTGTATTTCTCAGATCTTTGAAGGCTGCAAGTCCTTGCTTCAATGTGCCCAAATCTTTGGCGATTTTGTCTTTGAATTATTAAGATAACTTTTGAAATTCCCCTTGAATTTCCAATTCCAACTTTACCTCCATTCTGTTACTCTTATTTGCAATTCAAATTCTGAATTTGATTTCTGGCATCTCAGCCATTTGTTTATGAATGGGATCTTTGGCTGTGACCACCTTGTCATTCCTTGGGGGAGTTGAACTAGTCTGATTATTCATGTTGTCAGAGTTTTTCTGCTGATTCCACCCCATGATTATTTTTTATCATTTGGCTAGATGAGTAGATAAGGTGAAATTGGGTTGGGGGCTGTTGGAGTAGTGATTAACCAGCCCTTTTCCCAAGGGCTGGGACTGATGTCTGTATCTTTTCCCCTAGAGCTTTACAAAGGACCCGTACAGTACTATGGCCAGAGACACTGGAGACCTACCTGGTGTGGTGGAGCTAAGTGGCTCTGTCTTGTTTTCATCTGGTCTCTGTCCAATCCTAGTGAATCAGTAACTTTGGGTTGAAGTCTCAGCTGTGGAGAAATACCAGCAACAAAGACACCCCACACCCCATGGGCAACAACTGGAAAAGGAAAATCAAACCTTCCCATCACAACACAACCATGGTACCACCTTGAGTGGTCCTAAGGTGATTGGCCCAGGTCAAGAGTTCTAAATCAATTGTCCGAGTCAGCACCCAGTCTCAAGTGGGAGAGTTCAGAAGGTCTCCAGCAACCATATAGCAGGGGTCTGCAGGCAGCTCAAGTTTGACTCGCTCCAGCACTCCACGGAGTCAGAAGAGCCAACCCAGAAAATAAATTAGTCAGGGAAAGTTGATGCCTCCTTCTCCACCTTACACGTCTGTCACACCTAGTTACTGGTAACACCCATGGTCTGTGATCAAGTTCTCTCCAATGGGCAGATGCTCCAGGGCTTTGCACCTGTCTGAGTCACAGGGAATCTATATGTCCTCGGCCAGGCTGCCACACTCTGCGACCAACCAGCAGGGGGACCTGAAGCCTGACAACCTCAGATGCTTAATGGAAGCCAAGGAATTTCACTCAATTCCAGCCCCACCCCAGATTGATGTTGTTGCCACTTATATTCTCACAGAATTTGCATTTCTGTCCTGGCTATATTCCCCTGTAGGCCAGGCATTTTTTGAGTTCATACAAACTGCAACTCAGCCCTGCCTTGAGCAGGTGCCACTGTCCTAATTCTCATGGAGCTGGCATCTCAGTCTCCGCTGCACTCTGTGTTAGGGTGGGCATGGTTAGAGCTCACAAATGGCTCTCAGTTCCTGCCCCTCCTTGGGCTGGTGCTGCTGCCATGCCTGCTTTTGTCCCAGCTATGCTCCCTTATGGTCCGGGTATATTTTAGGCTCACAAAAGCTTCCAACTTTACAATCTATAAATTAGATGTTGAATCCTGGCCTGGTCTCCTCCTCCTGGAATTGCCTCAGAGATATCTCAGGAAGTATAAGATTCTTGTTAGTGCCTAGCATCAGGCTTTTATTTTAAAGCTGATCATTGTTGTTCTTATTTGTCATTGAGATTTTGATGATGAGTGTGAGGTAGTAATGATAATAATGATAGATTGCTTAAATGTCTCAGGAATGATAGAAAATACTAGTAGTATCAGGTCACAAATATGTTCCTATCTAAAGCTTTCCCTCAAGATGCATGAATATTATCAAAGAAATAATATGTAAAAAACTGAAAAAATTGAATATGTGATAAACTTTTGAAGTGTACTTTGCAAATATTTTCACAGGAAGGATGGGCTTTTGCTAGAAAGATTTCCATTCATCTGGGCAATTCAATTGAATACAAATAATTGTAATTAAATACCATAAAAATGTTTATCCAATTATCAAAGCCAGTCTTATAAATTAAAGCACAAAAAGACACATTTTTAGCTTGACATATTGTTTCTTGTCTTTAGAACTTTATAATCAGGTATTGTATTTAAACATAGCCTTGGCATAAAATTTCACAATGATATATCAGTGAGTGACATGATTAAAAGCTGTTGTTCTTTCCAAATATAGGCACACAACCTAAACATGCCTAATTTATAAGAATATTCAACCTATATGAAATTAGCTAATTAATCTATTATCAAACCTAACTGATGCACTACTGTATGTTTAACTTTTAAAACAGCTGGATTTTGTAACACACAGTTACAATATTTCAGAGACCATAAATATCTTGTTTGAAATGTCTCTTTCAATTATAATGATAGAAAAACAATGACAGATGATGACTATTGTCTCTATCATAGAAGGAATATTGACAATTTTTCCAAGGAATAAAGGTGCTTTGAATATAGTGAAATCTCACATCTGGTAATGAAACAAAGTGAGCTCTATTATCCATATTCAACTAAATGATTCCAGTGGAAGATTAGGTAACTTGCATTTTGAAATGTAACTCATTAAAATATTTGTAGACATGCCAAATGCATTCATTGTCAGAATTTTGTTTTATTGGATAAATGGGAAAATGATGGACCCACCAGTGCTGCATTTGTAGATGCATGTTAAAGAGTCAAGCACAAACTTTAATTCCTGGAATAAAAAAAAAAGAATCCTGACCTGGGGAGCAGCGCCTGTGGCTCAGGAAGTAGGGTGCCAGCCCCATATATTGGAGATAGTGGGTTCAAGCCCAGCCCCAGCCCAAAACTGAAAAAAAAAAAATCCTGACCTGGATCTGGTGCATTAGTATCTTGGTTTGTTAGTTACTTTTGCTAAATGACTCTTTTAAGTTCAACTATGAAACCTCTCCAGGAGTTTTTAGAGGTTTTGAATAGACATTGTATATCTTTGGGGCTTGATGAAAGAATGAAAGTGGTCTGTGAATATAATTTTGTGCTGAAGGAAGAGAAAGATTTTGTTTATAGGAATAAAAATAAGCTCAGCAAAGAAATAAAGTCAATGCAATGGAGAAAAAAATGCTCTTCTCAAGAAATGGTGCGGAAACAACTGGACATCTACATTAAAAAAAAAAAAAAAGAATCCAAATACAGACCCTACACCCTTTATAAAAATTAACAGAGTAGATCTGAGACCTGAATGTAAAATGCAAAACTATTAAATTCTCAAGAATAACATAGGAGAGAATCTAGACGACTGTGGATATAGCAATGACTTTTTGCCCTCTCCAGATGATCCAGCAACTGTGCTAGCTGGTATTTAAGGAAAGGAGTTGAAAACTTGTGTCTACACAAAAATATGCACACAGATGCTTATAGCAACTTTATACATATTTGCCAAAACTTGGAAGCAACCAAGTTGTCCTTTAATAGCTAACAGGATAGGCTCGGTGCCGTAGCTCAGTGGTTAGGGTGCCGGACACATACACTGAGGCTGGCAGCTTTGAACCCAGCCTGGGCCTGCTAAATAACAATGACAACTGCAGCAAAAATAAAATAGCCAGGGGTTCTGGTGGACACCTGTAGTCCCAGCTATTTTGGAGGCTGAGGCAAGAGAATCGCGTAAGCCCAAGAGTTTGAGGTTGCTGTGAGCTGTGACGCCATAACACTCTACCGAGGTCAACACAGTTAGACTCTATATCAAAAAAAAAAAAAAATATATATATATATATATATATATACACACACATATATATATATATATATATGTAGCTGACTGGATAGCACAGCATGGTATATCCATATGATGGGATATTATTTAATGTATCAAGACAATGGAATATTATTTAGCATAAAAAGAAATGAGCTATCAAGCCCATACATGAAGGAACATTAAACTCATATTTCGAAGTGAGAGAAACCAATCTGAAAAGGCTACATATGGTATGATTCTAAGTACATGACATTCTAAAGAAGGAAAAACTATGGAGATGATACAAAGATCAGTGGTTGCCAGTGGTTACAGAAGAGAGAAAGACGAATAGACAGAGCACAGAGGATTTTAGAGCATTGACGCTGTTCTGCATGATAGTATCATGGTGGTGACCTGACATTATACATTTGTCCAAAGCCTAATGCAAACCTGGGACTTGGGGTGATAATGCTGTGTAAATGTAGACTGATTGTAACACATGTACCTCTCTGGTGAGGGATATGGATCACCAGGGAAGCTGGGCAGGAGGGGCGAGGAAAAGGGGAAAAGAGAATTCTCAGCAATATCCACTCAATTGTTGTAAAACTTAAACTGCTCTACAAAATAATGTGTATTATTTTAAGTAAACTTAGTTTAAAACTAACATTTGAGACTTGATAATTATTTTTAAAGGGAAACTGGTTCCTGTTGAGATTTCCTGGGCTTTACAGGTGTTTAATAAAATTAGAAGCCAAGGATGAAGAAAGTTAATGTCTGTGATAGGCAGGATATTTTGCAATGACTTCTTTTATAGCTTATATATTTTAAAAAGTAAAAGAGCCTTTATAGGTACTGAAAACTTAATGAGAAATACTGTCTTATTAGATGCTTATCACAGGCACTTAAGTAAGTTCAATGGTCTATAGTTTACCAAAAGAGTGACTATTCCAATTCAATTATATTGACTGTTTTGGTGAAACATAGATATTTGAAAAAACAGTCATGAACCAATAAAACCAAATAATTTTTCTCTGAAAAATGCAAATTTATTAATCATGTATAACATATTTCTCAAGAGACAGATCAAACTCCATAATCAAGGAAAGGCACACCCATTTTCAGACATAAAAACTATTTATCTCAGTCTTTACTATATAATACAACAGGTCTATCTTTAAAAAAAATTACAAGCCATACTAAAAGGCAAGAAACAACACATTCCCAAGTGACCAAACAATTACAAAAACCAGACTCAGTTCTGACACAGGTGTTAGAATTTTCTGATAGGTAATTTAAAATAACTATGATGAACACAGTAAAGGCTCTAATGGAAAAAATGGCACTATAAAAATTCAGATGAGTTATTTCAGCAGAGATGTGGAAACTATAATATGGGAAAAAATAGGAATGCTTTTTTTCTCTATAAAAACCATGACAACAAAGATAAAGAATTGACCAGGTGTGGTGGTTGATACTTGTAATCCTAGCACTTTAGGAGACCCATATGGTAGAATTACTTGAGGTCAGCAACATAGTAAGTCTGCATTTATACAAAAAATAAAAAATTACAAAATTAGCCAGGCATAGTGGTATGCACTTAAAGTCCCAGCTACTTAGAGGGCTGAGGCAGAAGAATCACTTGAGTCCAGGAGTTTGAAGTTGCAATGACCTAGGATGATGCCACTACCTGGCAACAGACCAAGACACTGTCTCAAAAAAAAGAAAAATTGTCTTTGACAGGCTCATGAATAAACTTCATGTAACCAAGAAAAGAGTCTTGCACTTAAGAAAGGTTAATAGCAATCACCCAAACTGAGAGAGACAAAAAAAAAAAAAAAGAAAAAAGAAAAGAATGGGGAAAAAAATTAGAACAGAGCATCCAAGAACTATGGGATATATAACCTATATCTATTAAGCTAACATAGATATAATTAGACTATATCAGAAATATTTGAAGAAGTAATGACCAATTTTTTTCAGAATTAAGTTAACAAACTTCAAACTACAGATTCAAGAAAATTTGAGGACATCAAATGGGAAAAAATCCAAATATAACATAGGAATATCATTTTCAAACTATTGAAAACAAAATATTTCTTATCCATATTTCTATACTTATTTTTAAGGACGTTTTAAGGAAGTAAAGGAAATAATTCTTAGGAAATTGTTAAAGGTATGATTTTCTGTTTCGATGAACAGAGAATCAACTTAAACAGGACTGGCTCATATACATGAAAAGTAAAAGGATATATTTTCAGTCCAGAATATGCCTGCATTCAGGAATTAAGTAGTATCATCAGGATTCACTAATTCTCTATCATCCCATCCTCTGTCTTTCACTCTGTTGGGGCTCAGAAATCAATACCCCAAATGTGGCACTTTGACACGCTGAGCTGAAGAAGCCTTGAGAGTTCACTGAACTTCTCTGCACTCCTGTCTCTCTCAAAGCACAGGATGAAGTTGTTTTTTGATGCTCCATTATCTGTCTAAAGTCTGGACTTATCAAAGAAGAAGACAATGATCTCTGGTCCCTTCCTCAAGTTTTCATGAACTAAACTCATATCACAAGAAGAAAGACTGAAGTCTGTCAGCACACCTGGACAGATTTTTGTCACAAGCCATGTCTTCTCTGTGGGCCCTCCAGACTTTGTCCCAGGACATTGCATGTTCTCCAAACCCATTTAATTTCTTTAAAATCACTTAGTACCCACCTAAAATCATCCTCACTTCCTCATTTCCCTTTCCCCTAAGAAGATGTGTATATAACCATCTGTACTTCCCTGCATGGTGGGGCAGTCACTCTGATTTTCCCCTATGCATATTAATAAATTTGTGTGCCATTTCTTTTTTTTTTTTTTTTTTGAGACAGAGCCTCAAGCTGTCACCCTGGGCAGAGTGCCACGGCATCTCAACTCACAGCAACCTCCAACTCCTGGGCTCAAGCAAGTCTCCTGCCTCCACCTCCCAAGTAGCTGGGACCACAGGTGCCCACCACAATGCCCGGCTATTTTTTTTGGTTGCAGCCATCATTGTTGTTTGGTGGGCCCAGGCTGGGGATTCGAACCCGCCACCTTGGGTGTACATGGCTGGCGCCTTAGCCACTTGAGCCACAGGCACCGAGTCGTGTGTGCCATTTCTTGATGAATTGATTGTAAATTTTTCAGCAAATCTTCTGAGCTAAAGGGAGAAGTTTGGCACCTACAACTCTATTGACCAGTAGAGTGTGTAATACTAAAGGATTTGTGCAAAGTCAAAAATCCAAACTCCATTTCAAAATTTTGAATTGATCATGTCAGCATCTTCTACTTCAATCATTACAGATTTAAAATGCTCTGAGAGTGGTTCTTAACTGCTAATGTTCATCAGAATCACATGGGGAAACCATTTCTAAAATACATATTCATAGACTATATGAATACAAAGATATATGGCTAAAAGATGTACATTTCTAAAATCTCTTTGTGTGATTTAATTTCCTTTTGGTGAACTAAATCTTTGAAATCCTGTATACCTCTTAATGTCCATTCAAGTGAAGGCCATATCAAGACATTTGCAATACAAAGTACTTAAGCATAACAACAAGAACAAACATTTCCATTAATAACTGAGCATGAGACATGAAAAGAATTGTTTCTCATGAGGATAGATGAATGGCCAACAAACACATGAAAGAATGCCCAACATCTCTAAGCATCAGAGAAATGAAAATCAAAACCCCCCTGAGATACCACCTAACCCCAGTGAGAATGGCCCACATCACAAGATCTCAAAGCTGCAGATACTAGTGTGGGTGTGGAGAGAAGGGAACATTCACACACACATTCTTGGTGAGACAGTGAACTAGTACAGCTTTTATAAAAAGAAGTATGGAGGTTCCTCAAAGAACTAAAAGTAGACTTTGATTTTATTCTGCAATCTTATCACTAAATATCTTCCCATTTGCACTCGAATGTTTAATGTTTATAGCAGCTCAATTCACAATTACAAAGATGTGAAAACTATTCAAGCGCCCATCAACCTGTGAACAGATAAATAAACTGTGGTATGTGTATACCATGGAATACTATTCAGCCATAAAGAAATATGGAGACTTTGTATTTTCAAATTTATCTGGAAGGATTTGGAGAACATTCTCCTAAGTAAAGTATCACAAGAAAGGAAAAACAAGCATTTCATGTACTCAATACTAAATTGAAACTAGTAGAATAACAACTACAGGACTACACACAAAAAATATTCATATAAATGCAAGAAAGGGAGAGGGGTTCAATAAGTTCCTACCTAATGAGTACAATGTAAGGGTATATGACACACTTTGGGGGTGATGGACACAGCTACAACTTGGATTTTACCTTACAAATGTAAACAATGTAACCTAATCATGTTTCCTCATATTAATCTGAAATAAAAGAAAGACCTTTGTAATAATGGTTAAGATTTGAATGATTATAATTATAACCCTATGTTAATCAATGTCTAGATATGCAGATTTTAAAAACAGTTTCCATAAAATCAACCTGTTCTGGGTGTTTATTACATGCTTAAATTAAATGAGCTCTCTCAAGGCAAGCAGAACCAATGACCTTCAGAACATGAAGAACTTTTCAACAATAACCCCTGCTAAAAAGTTTAATATGACTCTAGATTCTAGACTTTCTGCTCTGATATAGAATTTTCACTATTCTGAAAGTGAAGCATTTCTAGGTACAAAAAAGAATGTCTGCATTGCACAAATTCTTGGGCCAGTATCTCCTAGAAAAGAGCAAGATAGAATAAGCCTATCTCCCCTGTAGTGGGAGGACAGGAAAATAGAAATACCTGGGCATTGGACTAAAGGCAAGAAGCCTGTGTGAAAATGAGTAGTTTGGGGATCTTGGAAGTTATGGGTCATTTCTGGGTCTCATACTACCTTACTTACATATGAGGATGATCAACAAATTTCTCAAACTTATCCTAGAAAAATACCTCATTGCTGAATATCACTAATGTCACCAGATGGCAAAGGAGAGTACTTTGAAGATGACCAGAGTGATGCTTATTCAGCAATAAGATATGTAGCACTTTTTCTAGAATGAGTTCATGAACTTCATTGTCTGATCTCATAAGGTTTAGAGTAAATGGCTGCAATCTAAGGTTTCCATCAGCAGTGCTGACAGAAACTAATTCTACTTGGGGATAGATAAATAAGCCCATGACTTCCTTTACCATCCCCTGATTTTTGCTAGCCTTTTGCTTTACTTTCTACTAATTTCCTTTTCCACAGTTTTGTGGCAATAATGTTTAAAAGGCTGCTTGGTTGGAGAAAGCATAGCAGATAGAGTGAGTAAAGAGGAGCTTTGCAGAGGAGTGAACTCGAGTACTGGAGCTCCACAAATGCCAGTTTAGGTTGCAAGAAGGGAGACTTAGCAAAGAAATGATTCTCATAGGCTTTGTGGCCTGTGTTAGAGATTTGGAGTTTTATCCTGTGAGCTTCGGGAAGTAAATGGAAATTATTAAGTTCCCTCTGCCTGTCCTGGTCTGTTTGTCCAAATATGACCAGCTCAAAGCCCCTGATGTCTTTCTTGATTACTTGCTAAATACACTCTCATGAAACAGGGACTTGGTCAGATTCTACTTTTTAAAAAGGATACTTCTACTGTAGAGAGTTTGGAGGTTATCAGTGCTAAAGGCAAGAAGATAAGTTGGCAAATTATTGTAAATATTAAGTTATTCAAAAAGTACTGCTTAAATGAATGTTGGAAGTGGGGAAAAGGAGAGATAATAACAGAAAGCCCAGGGTAACCCTATATTTGTCTTATGTACCTGAGGGTCCATAATGCCATTCATTACAACAGGAATGTCCTCAAATTAGTTGAATTGAGGGAAGAGAGCTAATGAGTTCTGTTTTGCATATTTTAAAGATGATACTTGTCTTTGGTACTTAGCTATTTGGATGGCATTTGCTCAGGAGACAAGGGCCAAAGATTATAGGTTATTATCCAAGAGACATTAATGGGTAGCTTAGCTCCTCCCTTTTCAAAGTGTGTTACATGGCCCAGCCCCATGGACATCATCTGGAAGCTTGCTAGAAATGCATAATCACAGATCTCCATCTCATAATCACAGACCTTCATCATCTTTTGTACAAGAATCTGCAATTTAAAAAGCTTCCCATATAATTCATATGCACAGTTAAGTTGAAAAGCACTTGTTTAGATTGGGGGGATGAAGAGGAGTGGGGCCTTGGGGAGTGTATTAATAAGAAGAAGGTCAAGAACGGAGCACTAGAAACACCATGTTATCATGGAAGCCAAAGAAAGAGAGGGTCACAGGACAGAAGGGTGGTTAACTCCTAAAACTTCCAGAGTCAGATAAACTGAGATCTGACTGCTGAGAAACTGGTGCCTTCACTATTTCTAAGAGTGTATGGGGCAAAGAAGTGAATGAAGGCCTCATTAGGAAGTGATATTAGGCTTTTCTTTTGATAAGTTTGAGCTTGAAGAGGAAATGGCCAACGCTGAGGGTGTGTAGAGAGCAAGGTGGTTTTTCTCTAGAGGTGGTTTTTCTCTCTTCATATGGAGACTTTTTTAGCATGTTTATAAATTGAAGAGATTGAAATATGTAAAATGGGAAGACTGATGGTACCAATTGAAAAGCATCTAGAATGGGACTGAGAAAATAGTGTGAGGATGGATTGGCTTTGGGCAGAGGGTGTTTTCTCTGCAAGACTTCTGAGATTACAAGACCATAACATGAGCATGATTGCATGCAAATATTGGTAAGATCTTGTTGTCTTGATGTGGTTGGTTGGTCGTTTGAGGACATGGTATTGGCAAGATGAAGACTATCTGGCTGTTAATCCAATTCTCTTTGTGATGTGAAAGGCATGGTCTACTGAGGAAATGGACACGAAGAACTATGCAGTCCTTAAACAGCATAGTGATGATTTGGTAGAGATTCAGGGGAAGTGAACAAGGATGCCAAAGGGTCTAAAAACCTGCCCCTGTGGCCCAGGAATGGCCAGGGACTGTAGATCATAGAAGCACCAATCTAGATCCATGGGTGAATTCTTCTGGCAGCACACTATGGCCCAGGGTTAGGAATGGGAAAAGGTATGGTTGTCTTGATGCAGTATGGAAATTTGTACATTATGTAGAGCAGAAGGACTGTGGGTTGAAGCACAAGGAGGGTGTGGGAATAGAATAAATTGAAGCATTGAGGGGGGAAATTTAAAGTAAGAGGAGGGATTGGATGGATATAAGTTCAGAGTTTGGAATTTGGTGGGGAATCAGTTTCAAGGACTGCTACTGCTCAGGATGCTGTAGGTGAAAAGAACAGTGAGGAAGACTGATATGCTGAGGTCTCAAATTGGAATTATGTCAGGTAAGTTTAGATATCATTTTATGGCCACGAAGATATAAGAGACTTCTCTATATCTGAGGCAGGAAAACTTCTGAAATTCTGGGCTCCACTTTTCCTGTTTCCAACCACTTGACTTTGAGTGAGTCATGTGACCTTAGAGCCCAGCTGTCCTCACCCACTGAGATGTAGGTAATAATTCACTCCTATAATTCATTTTTAACCAATTAACTATGCAAAGAGCAGTAAGGGAGCTCAAAAATATATCTCAATAGTCATCAGAGCTGCCATGAAGACATCAAAATACAGGCCATCATTCTCAGTCTGTCTGAGAAGACAAGACTATCATGTATGAAATATGCACAGGAAAGTACGTAAATATAGGTAACCGCTAAATTATGAAAACAGACTCTGAAGGTTATAGAGGTCCATGTGAATAAGGAAATCAAATCAAGGAGAGGGGTGTAATCAAGGCATCTGTCCTACTGATAGATAGTTTTGAAACGATAGAAGCATCTGGGATATGAGTAAATGCTGGAAGGCATAAATGGACATGAAAAGATTATGCAGAGGGGAAGGGATGGGCCGAATTGATCTGAGGTGTTAAGTGTGCTAATTGATACATTTGTAAGGTCTAGTGAGGTCATATTAAGGAGGGAAGTGGAAACCAAGGAAGAGAAAAACTCACAGATAACAGAATAAGATAGTCATCAGGACTAAGCAGGAATAAAAAGTTTATCAATATAAAAGCAATAGAATATACTCCAAAAATTAAAATAGATAAAAATGAAAATATCTATATGACAAGATAAAAAACTATATCAGGAACACAATAATGTTGGGATTTATTGTGATAGATACTACTACCATGAGGGGTTACTCTCTATATTAAGTAACTAAATAGAAAGTAAATAAATTATTTCAAAAAATAGGAGGAAATTAAGACCAATAAAAAAGAAATGGAAAAAGATGTATTTAAAAAATCACATATAAGACAACATAGTTAGCAACCTTGAAAAAATGTTATCTACTAACATAGAAATGCAAATTACAGTAGTTCAAAGCTCTATTTTATATCTAATTACTCATAAAATAGTTATAAAAAGGTAAGCCTTTATTAGCCATCTCATGGAGAATAGGGTGCACTGGGGTGCTGCTTTGACATTGTAACCCAGTGGCTATATTCAGAAAATAACATAGAAACTCTTTATCATTGATAAAATTGTTGTAGTCCTTTGATAAATATCCTATTACCAGGAATTCAGCCTAAGACAATTGTTTTTAAAGTCACATTTAGAAGGTATTCAACATTATGCTGGAGAATTGGACATTGCTTAAATATGCAATAGTAAGAAAATGGTTAAGAAAATGGTAGCACTCAACAGGAAACAATAAACTTACACTTATTAAATGTAATAAATATGAACACTTGGCAGAAACACAAAAATGACAAGTATATGAAAGAAGCAAACCATAAATCTCTGTGTACAGTACTTTTAGGCACATGTAGCATATGTCTAAACACAGAGGGAGAATCGAGTACTACAATAGGAGTGGGGAATGCAACCTCCCTTTCTAATTTCTCATTCCTGAGAAAAGGTGGCCCCGTGAGGATCAGGGCATTTGAAGAGATTGTCCAGGCATTCTGTTGTTCCATTTTCTTTTCACCTTTATTTTGGTCTAAAAAGCTCTTTTCCTCTCTATTTTATTTTTTCTCTATGTAATGTCAAAGAAGTGTCTGCTTATTTCTGTTGAATTTTTCTGAGGGTTTTATTTTACATTGTATTTTCTAATACCATTCATTTGTTTTCTTAGCTCAAGTTGTTTTATTTTGTAGTTCACTTTACTTATTATGGTAACTCTGATTTTGAATAGCTATCGATGCTGTCACAGTATAGTTTTTAAGCATTCGGAAATCAAGTAATAAGAGATTTTTTTTTAATGAGGGAACAACAAGTTTCTGACAAACATTCAACTTGAGAATTAATCAAGTCTACTCGCCATATGTTCTGCTATGTAACCTTTTGAACTGAATACAATGTTAACATCAATTGTTCACATAGAATGACAATATATTCCTGGCTCCCAGAAACACCATGTATGCAGACTGACCTGCATATCCTTGAGAATTTTTAATAGATTTAATTGTTTGCTCTTAATCAAAATCAACCCTTATTAAGCTAGCTCAATATATATGGGTTTTTTCCTCACTAAATAAATTCAAGGTCTCTACTATCTATTAGCACATGGCAAATTAAACAAAATTTTTCTTCCCTTAAAATCTATGATTCTACCTATGTGGGAGAGTCTAAAGAATCCAAGCTTTGGAATTATACATCTGAGGATTAGATTTTATAGTCTACTTAACTACTCAAAATTAGACCCATTTTCTGGGTAGGCTCCAACCTCATTGTAAATTCCTCTGTGGCCTAAGTAAGAATAATGGATAGAAATGGCCTGGCACAGTGGTTCCCAAACTTTCCTGCACATTGTAATGACTTTGGAAGTTTTTAAAAATCCCAGTGTCAAGATTACACACTATACCTATAAAGTCAAAATACTGGGGCATGTAAACCTGGTATCAACATTTTTAAATGATTCCCAGGTGATCCCATCAGGCAACAAAATTAGAGAAGCAGTGCTTAGCATATGGCAGCTACTTAGCAAAACTCCACTTTCTTTGTCTTCTAATACTGTGATTTACTTGCTGGCTTTTGAGTAATACTCTCTTTCCTAATCTCAATTCCGTAAAATCCATAGGTAAATGTTACATTTACGTCCTATCATTAACAGTATTTTATAACAGTGGAAAATAACGAGGAGCGATCCAATACCCACAATTAAAGTGTCACACAAGGTATTTTACCTTGTTCAGTGACATTTCTCTGGGGCCTCCAATTCATGCTTTCATGAGCGGGGTCTTCTCTTCTTCCCACGATTAGATGAAATGGAAATAAATACAGACATGCCCTCAAGTATCATACTCGTGGAACATCTGTGAAAGAGTGTGATCTTATTGGTACCCAATAGACAAACTTAACCTTTCCTGGAAATGCACTGGAGCCTGCTATATAGGGAAGTAAATTTTCTTACAATCAGCATGAAAGGGTTGTATTATTCTTTTAGACCTGACATGTCCAATGGCCATTGTCCTTGGCATTGTATTTCTTCCATCTGTAACTGTCCTTTTATACATGTGTTGGAACTTCTTTGCCCTACACATTATTTTACCTATAGCAGGTTGAACAGGCTATGAAATTTCATCTTGCTTTCAGAAGCAAATCCTTGCACATATTATACCAGAAATTTTATTATGTTCCTCTGGCACTCTCATTATTTCTCACCAGGATGCAACCAAAGTCTGAGTTTGGGTGTACAGGGCAGTCTAATGGGAGAACCCTGTCCAATAAAGATTATTTTTCAAACCCATTGGACTCTCTTGCTCTCCATAAATATAAACCAGGAAAAGAAACCAGGATTTGCATGCATGAAAACTGAGAGTTACCAAAACAAAAGCAATAAACAGAAGTCACAGAGATAGTGATGATAGAAGAAAGAGATCAGAGAAAGCACTTTGTGTTGGCAGTGACAGCAACCAGAGGAAGAACCAGTGCAAGAGGGAAGCTGACCCATACTGCAGACCTTCACCACCCATAAGGAGCTGAATTTTAGCCTATTTCTTGCAGCCTTATAGAGTCCTACCTGAGGTGCTCATAAGCAATGGTTGAATTAATTATTTCACAACTTATCCTTAAAAAAATTATTAATATGATTCTAAAACCTGAGAATCAAGATTCCTCATGTTTAATATTTTGAGGTAATCTTAGCAGGAGGTGTTGACTTGTTTTGAAGAGGAGAATGTTATTGAGTCTACTCCTCAGAGTTCTATACTAGCTCAGTCATCAGTAACTTGGTCATTCTTCTGGAAGACATAATGAACTTAGCCCATCAGTCCTACTTATAAACACTGGCTATGGTTCTCTGCTTTGGGGAAGCATCCATCTGACCCTGTATTGCCATCATTCCTTTTTCTGTCTTTCTGTATCAGCCACCCTAGGATTCTACAGTATTTTCTAATCACTTGACCAGAAAGATAAGCAAATAAAAATGGTAAAAATAAATTTAAACTTAAAACTTAAGGGCAGGGAAAAGTATAAATAGGAATAGAGACAAAACACTGAACGTAGAGAGCTGAGAAGGGGTTGGCATGGTGTAATTAACAGCCAAAGGAGCACCTAATTAACATAATAGTCTTTTCATCAAAGACGAGAACCCATCATTTTGTCAGGACTATAATACTGTTTTAGGACTTAGCTCTAAAATTTCTCAGAAAGGACTTAAAGGATTGAAACAGTAACTGTAGTTTCTCAAATGAGTAACTCTAGAGCACAGCTTCTATTTTATCTCTGTTGCCACCCCTTCAGACTCATCTGCCAGCTGCCTAAGAGAGAAACCCAATATCCAGAGGCAGCAGAGTTCACAGCAGAGAAAGAGTTTATTTCACACGATGCCATGCAGGAAGACAGGATAGATTTCTCAAATCCACCTCCTTGAGAATTGGGGAGCAGGATTTTTAAAGAAAGTTTGGTGTGTAGAGAGTTAGGCAATCAGGATCTATTATTTGGCTGGTTTCAGGGTAGAAACATCAGTCCTTTGTTTGGTGTAGGCCCTTGTCTGGGTGGGTCAGCCCACCCACTGGAATGCAGGACCTGAAAAGTATCTCAAAAACTACCCCCAGGTTCCAAATAGGTAATGTTATTTCCAGAGAAAAGTTAAAAATCTTTACAACTACCATCTGTGTCCTCTACAGGAGCAATCATAGCGAAACAAACAAGAGGACTGTTATCAAGCAAATGAGGGGGTCAGTGGCAGGTTATTATTATTATTTTAGCTAAGCCTGTCCATTCACAGACTTTGGGGCACTTACTCTAGTTCTTGCCTTGTACCACTTCATTAACTCGTAAGGGCAGTTTTATCTCCACCCTTCTGCCCTCACCTCTTGTAAACTCACTTAGAAGTAAACCATAATAATAAAACTAAAATGTGGAGAGGTGTAGAGGCAAGGGAAAACTTGCCCTTTTCCCCAAAAGTTCACTGAACGATCAACTCAAAATTAAGGCAGATAAGTAAGAGAAATGTTTATTTTCTAATACCATGTGCATTGGCAGAATATAAGAGTGATTACCTCATATTTCAATGAAACTCAAATATTTTTATACCTGCCTTTTAGAAGGTGTTAGCAACCACTGTTAACCTGAACAGCCATTCCATTTAGGGCACTGCTGGCCTAACAAGGCCAAGGCCTATGTGCTGCCATCTGGAGATAGATTGTTTATTCATTGCAAGCCTACTGTCATAGCGAAGTTGGGGAACTAGACTCCATGGTCTCAGTCAAGGACTCCGTGACCTTGTGAGTGTTCACTAATTATAAATTTAGTACGGAGGAGAAGAAATGCTTTGAAGCCATAACAACTTTAAGATAGGAAGATATTGTGTAACTGTTACTGTGAGAATAAAAGTAACACAGGGAAACAGAAAGGCAAAACAGTTCTTTGGGGAAATATCCCCCACTACTCCAGAATTGCTGGCTTTTCCATAAACAAAAGTGAAGCTGTTGACCTCTCATCTACTTCTCAATTGATTGGTTTGGTGACAGACATAGGGACGCCTTGGTCCACAACAAAGGGAGGGGAGAATATGGGATACAGGTGCAACAATTGGTTGCTAGAGGATGAGGTAATTGATTGACTTGTAAATTAACCTAACAGACAGATATTGTGTTTAAAATGACTTTGCCAGGTCTTCAAGCATTCTTGGCCTTCTTTCCTGCAATATATTGAGATAACAGGGAGAGGAAAGGAAGTCAGTTGCTCTCATTGATCTTTTGATCTGGTCAGTTCAGTTTATTATGCAGATAGAGGGAAAGCTGACCTCCAATTGCCTTTGATTTAAAGGATTCTTTATACCCAGTAGAGTAGTCATATTTAGGGGTGAAATTTCCTTAGCTCCTTCAGAGGCTAAGCATGGTGATTAAAGCCACCAACTGTGAAGGCAGACTTCTTAGTTGGGACCCCAACACTATCTTAATTTCCTCACTTTCGGCCAAGGTAATATAGTAACCCTCCAACATAAGGTTGCCACTTAAGGTGGACCTGGTGAATAGAGAGGACCACAAGAGTACATGCTACAAATATGTGAAGAAAAAAAAGTGCAGAGCTATAATTGGTGGTGTTTGAGCTCAGAAACCAATGCCCCCAAATATGATATTTTGACATGTTGAACTGAAGAAACCTCAAAGTCCCTCTGACCCCCCATGATAATGACCCCCATTCCAAAATATAGAACAAAGTTATTCTCTGAAGTTCCCTTTATCTGCCTAAAGTAGGGTGACCAGAAGTCCCACTTTTGGCGAGACAGTCCCACTTTTGAACAATTTGTCCCGTGTCCTGCAGTGTTTTAAAAAAGTCCAGATTTTTGGAAAGAATGCATGAATGGGCGGGAGAACAGGAAGGGAATATACGGTTTTTGGCTGCCATGTGGCTATTTCGCCAGAATATGAGTTTTATATTATTTTTGTTAATTTTATAATGTTAAACTGTAATAATAACAAATAATTGCTGAGAAGTGATTATTGAGAACTGCTTATCAAAGTTTGCATTGTTGTCAGGCCCTGCCCTGCCCCGTCCCCTGCCCTGTCCCTTACCCTGCCCGGCCCCCACACCCCCCCCACCATGTTGTTCCGCTTTACAAATGTTAAAATCTGGTCACCCTAGCCTAAAGTCAAACCAGGGATAGGGAACCTTTTCACATTGGAAGGCCATATTACTTTAGCTGTAATCCAACAAGGCCACATTCAAGAAATTTCAATCAGACATACTTAAAAGTATATATTATTTTGTAGATATCTAAATATTATGTCCTTAATCATTTCAAAAATGAAAATAATTTGTTAATTTTAAAGTTAACTAACACTTTAATGACTTTATTGTGATGGCTTTTTTGTTGGAAAATATTTGAATATATGGAGGTCCACACTTTTAGTTGATACTCTAGATGTGTATCAGTCATTTGTGACTTGCTTTGGTTTAGGTAGAAGAATGGCAATTTGCAACAATAAATGGTTGAAATGCAAGAAAGCATTTTTGGGCATGTTGTCAAAGGTGTGGATATTCTACTGCATTTTTCCATGTTTAAAATGCATCTTTCTTAACATCAGAAAATGACTTTAAAATGTTATCTACTGAGAGCTCAATCAATTCCATTTGTAGTTCTTCAGGTGCCTTGGTGATATCAAGTAGGTAAGGTTGAAATTCTAATTTGAGTGTGATATCATGATTCTCAAAGTCCATGATCCTTTCATTGTATTCTCCAATTAATAGATCTATAACAGCTTTGTATTCTTCAAATGATTCCATATATCATTTTTTTCATCAATGACCTTTGCTAACTGGGGAAAATGTTCATTTGAAATTCCCTTTTGGAGAAGACATGTTTTGAAAAAAAGGGAACTTTTCTTGAAATGTTTGGATTTTTGCCACATATAGTTTTACCTAGGAAAGAAGTATTCAAGTCATTTTTCTTGGACACAATATTACACAGAAATGCTTCGTGTTCATAGAACTCTTTCAATAATTCACATTGCTGATTCTATTCATCATAAAAGTTAACTATATGTTCTCATAAAGATAAAATTTTGGCTAACACCTATCCCTATGATAATCAACACACTTTAGAATGATAGGGCAAATTCACACTGAATACTTTATTATCCAACTTTAATATATTATGAAACTGACCATACCCTGTTGCATTTGCACAAATATAATTAATATTTATAACTTGTTGCAAAGTGTCACTTAGCACAGAGACTTTACTGGTGCAAGAATACACGTACAATGAAAAGAAACGAACACACTTGGAGCTATTAATATTTTTTGATCTGCACAATAAAATTTCCCTGTCTTGGAAGGTACACCATTTATACTACACTCATTTCATTTACCAAATTCAGGTTAAGTTCATGACATTTATCTTGAAAGTTATTGAGGATATCTATTCCTCAGGTTCTGTTAACAAGTGTGTCAAAGTGAGTAATGTTTTATAGTATTATGACCCAAATGAGGTATAAACCTACATCTAATCAGTAGTATCAGTTGATTCACCCAAAGTGGTTGAATAATTATATTTTCCTTTTGAAGATGGAAAAAAAATTGCACAGCTCTTGTTAAAGCTATATTGATAGGTACTTTCTATTTTGGTTGCTGATACAATGCTATCTTTCTTTGTTTAATATTATTTTGTAATTCTTTTTTATATAGGAATATAATTGATTTTGTATAGTTATTTTGAAGTTAGCTATATCGCTGAATTTTTCTATTGCTTTTGGTAACTTGCAAGTAACTTGGTAACTTGGAAGTAATGAAATTTGTATTTTTTTTTACAAACTATTGGGATTTTTAAGTTTTCATAATTGTGCTAGCTAGGATCTTCAACTTTACTAGGAGTGGTGGTAATGAGTACACTTATCTCATAATTGATTTGTAGATAATGCTTTTGTTTCCTCATAAAATTAATACATTTGTCCCAAAGTTATCTTCAATGATTATGTCAATGTTTTGCCTATAGTTGATGTTCTGTAAATATTCATGGAATAAAGGAGCCTTTAAAAAAAAAAAACACAGTGTAATAAACATCACTAGTTCTGAAGAAAAAAAAAGATGAAGCTGCTGTATTATGTTGAAGGCTAATTCATTATGCCAATTGTTAAGTTTCTCCTTCAAAGAGGCAGTTGTTTATACTTTGAAAGATTATTGAGGTCTAAGCATCCTTCAACTTTGACAATAAAAGTCTTTCATAATTTCTACATCACTGAATTTTTTTTTGTTTTGGTTCTATTTTTTTTTTCATGTATAAGCTATTTTATAGGTTGCCTCAGTGGCATTATTTCCAGATCTTATTGCTACTTGAAATAATTGTCTTTGCTTTTGCTTTTCATTTTCTTTTTATTTCTGCAATACAACTTTTTGTGCCTCTCTCTCTAATTTAAAATATTTGGGTCCTTATGAGTGTTATAATGATAATAAAGCATTGGATTTCTTTAATGTTGATACAACAGTATCTCAAAGCAAGTATATCCTCATATCTTTAGCAGAAACAAGATATTATTTCAATTCCTGATATTCTTTAAAGCTTCATTTCTTCCTTCAGTGTTCTCTTGGTCTTCTTTGACAGCATGAGCTGTTAAGAAGACAGAATTAAAAAATACTTTTGAACCATGTGACAATTTACCAAATCAACTTCATACAGGAGCACAGTGAGCTGTTGTCAAAAGCTGATTAACAAACTGGCAGACTCAACCCCCATAAACTCTCACCAAACAGCCTATGCAGTAGTGGTACCCATTGAGTGAAGGATGTTAGAACTGAATCATGAGTATAGAAGCCCTCAATTCAGCCCTTGTGACTTACTTATATTCTAATAATGCCCTGATAAATGGTAAAGTTTCATTGAAACTTATTTTATTTTTTGATATTTGAGAAGATACACTAAGAAAGGGGCTTCAAGGGGGAAGGGTGGGAGGAAAACCTTGCCTGCTGAACCAGGCAACCAGGCAGTCTGGACGGCCCAGAGTAACCTAAGTAATCAGTCACCAATAGAAGGAGAAAATCAATAACCTATAGAAAAGGGCAATACTGCCTGGAGGTGTAGAGAAGCCAATGAAAGACTTGCAGCCAATTTCAAACAAAGTATATTTATATTGCTACAGAACTTTGAGTCTCACCCTTCTCACCTTTTCTCCTTCTGAGAGGTGAAACACTCTCTTTGGAAGTACTCTAAACTTTCTCTTTGTTCTAACTAAATAAAATATCTCTTTGTTATGCTGAAACTTGTATAAGTTTTTTTTTTTTCTTTTGAGACAGAGCCTCAAGCTATCCCCCTGGGTAGAGAGTGCTGCGGCATCACAGCTCACAGCAACCTCCAACTCCTGGGCTCAAGTGAGTCTCCTGCCTCAGCCTCCCAAATAGCTGGGACCACAGGTGCCCATCACAATGCTCGGCTATTTTTGTTGTTGTTGTTGTTGCAGCCATGGTTGTTTTGGCGGGCCTGGGCTGGATTCGAACCCGCCACCTTAGGTGTATGTGGCTGGCACCTTAGGTGCTTGTGGCTGGCGCCTTAGCCACTTGAGCCACAGGCGCCAAGTCAAAACTTGTATAAGTCACTTTTACTTTCTATCTATACTGCCTGTGCTGCTCCAGTTTTATTTTCGGTTTTCACTCACTTTTGCTTTCAGTTACTTCCGAGCCTCAGTTGAACTTTCTAGCTCAGCTGAGTAATTGAACCGAGTCAACTGAGCTCAGAGAATTGGGACCCCTGACCCCCAAAGTATTTTAAATATGTTCATTTTTAAAATGAAAATATATATATATAAGAACAAAAAAAGTATTAATAAAATAAAAGCTAGAAAGGCCTCATGTTATCCAACCCTGGTCTGGACCCACTAAGGAGACCAAAAGGTTCCCCTCCCCCATTATCTCATCTATTGCAGAAAGAAGAAAAAGGATGTAACCACACCTGAACAGATCTTTTTACAAGATATGGTCTTCAGCTCAGACTCATTCAAATTTCAAAGACAACTATTTACCAGTTAACCTCTGTTCCTCATCTATTCATCCTTTCCAGTAACTATTTCTTGCCCTTCAATAGAATTCTTCTGCCCCCTCCTATAAACTGTTTTTGGCCATGCTCCAAGCTCCCATTCTTCATACATCCTAGTAGAGGATTCAGTCTTCATTCTTAAGGCTCACATGTATACACATTAAATAATTTGTGTACCTTTTCTCTTGTTAATCTGCCTCATGTCAGCACTGAAGTTCCACAAAATTTCAGAGGGTCTAGGGTCCTTGGCTCCTGTAGTGGCCATTTAAATTCTTCACTAAATGAATTAAAATAAAACTTTAAGCCTGCCAGTTAATGGAATAGACACTTTGTGGACAAAGGAGACCTGAGAAAAACCTTAAAGCTGAATTGGTGGCTATGAGGAGAAAAAAGTCAGACATCCTTCACCATGTCCCTTTACTTTGTTTCTGGAGTTGTTCTTTGTAACAATAAGAAACTAAATAATTAAAAGCCCTAGGGCCATGCAAGACAAAGGTTAAACAGTATCAGCATGTCATCAAATTATTTAATATTGCCACCCAACCAGGTTCATGTGCCCACTGCTCAAGAGGAAGCCAATAACCAGAGACAGCAGGGTTCACAGCAGAGAAAGAGTTTATTCTGCATAGTGCTAAGCAGGGAATCTAAGAGACAGGAGAAATTTCTTTCTTTCTTTCTTTCTTTTTTTTTTTAGAGACAGAGTCTCACTGTGTCACCCTCGGTATCCACCACCCTCCATATATGAGACCAGCACCCTACTCACTGAGCCACAGGTGCCACTCAACAAACTTTCTTAACTTAAAACATTCCCTCCATTTAGGAAAAACTTCAATTCTTTAACCAATTACAAATCAAAGAATCATTAAACCCACCTATAACCTGTAAGCCCCTGCTTTAAGATGTCCCTCCTTTTGGGGCCAAATCAATGTATGCCCTCCATGTATTGATTTATGATATTATATGAAATTCTGTCTCCATGAATGCATAAAACCAAACTGTAAGCCAGCTGTCTTGGGTACATTTTCTCAAGTCTTCTAAAAGGCATGTTTCCCTGGGCCACAATCATATACACTGGGCTCATAATAAACCTCTTTAAATTATCTTAAATAATTTAGGTTTGTTTCTATTGACACTTATCAATAACACAATAGATTACTTCATCCAGAAATCTCCAGTATATTTTAGATTTATGACATAAATATTTAAAACTGTCTCATCTCACTGAAAATTCACCCCACAAATGACCTTTACAAAATTGTAATCTTTATGCTTCAAGTTAAACTTGGTTTCTGTTGGTCAACACAATGAATACCATGCTTAACTGGGATTTATTTGTAATTGTTAGCAATGAAGCAAATCTGTCAAAAATCAATTCAATTGAATGTTGTGTTCTCAGAAACTTTGAGTTTTACAGAAATTGGCCTTGTTCGTTCAAGTGGATCAGAGCTGAGGCCAAATTTCCACATTTCAGTTCACCTAATCAGTCCATGAGTATTTAAAAACCTTTCCTGAACAAATAATATATGCCAATGCAATGTCAAGTAATTTATTCTTATATCTGAAAATATAACTATTGTTGTCAAACTCCAAATTCAGGTTTGAGTATCTGATGTGCAGCTAAAGCCAAACATTATGACACTGGTGCCAGATAAATGTTTATTCAATTTAGCCACAGTGAGAAAAGGGGGGAGCAAAATCTCTCAGATCCATCCTAACAAAGAAGTGAAACAGGGAACTTTTAGGTGGCTAGGGAACAAGGGAAGGGGAATTTTAGGTGACTAAAGAGAAAAGGCTGTGCTGCTTTTTGTCTCAGATAATCCCTGGAGTAACCAATTTTCTGGGTGTCAACATCTAGTAGCAACTTTCTCAAAATCATTCATTCTTTCTGTGAAACAGACTCATATATTTTCCTGAAGATCCTGGAGTTATCTCCTCCTGCTTGGCAGGGAAACAGCACATCAGCAGTTAGTAATTATTGTGGGAACAAGGGGTGCCAGGCAGGAATTGAGCGCTTAACATGTGTGAGAAAACAAGTGCCTGGTCAAATTTAACATTATTTCAGTCACAAAAAATGCTGGGATACTATAATGTCAAGGGGCCCAGCTACACTATTACTGCACTAAAACAGATTAATGAAAGAGGATGTACTAGATATAGGAATGGAAATAGTGGAAAATATAGAACATTTTTAGAACATGAGAAAGGGACTATTTATGAGTTAATCATTTAAAGTAATTAAGGCAACAAAGTAAAATAATTAAGCCCATGGCAATTTCACATTCTCAGGTCTAGAATTTGAAAGAGCAAAGCAGCTTAATGAAAACAAAAATATTTTTCCCCATTATGCTTGAAAATGTAATAGGCAGCATGGTAGGAAAGCCAGGAAACATGTCTCAGTCTTCTTTTGTTGAAACCTTGAGCTGGCCATTGTCCATCTTTAAGAGATTCACAAGCATGAATTTATCACTCATATCCTGCTTGTTTTCAGATATGTATTTCTAGTCCGGACATTTCTGCCAAGCTACAAATGTGAATATTCATGTACCTTTTGAATTAACTACTGTTGGCTTTTTCTCAGACACCTAAACTGCAACCTGCCCTCAATTCCCTTCATTTCCTTCTAAATCATCCCCCGTTCCTAAGTTCCCCCTCTCAATGATTACCATCATATCACCTCCAGACATTTCCTTCTTACCACCCACCAACCCACCTCCTCCTTCCACAATTAGGTTCTATGAATCCATCTCCATAACAACTCTTATTATTTTTGAATTCATACCATCATTACCTCTCACCTTTACCATTATAACAAAAGTAATATGTTTTTCCTGCTTCTGTTCTTTCTTCTAACATTTCCCTAACAGTTGTCTTCTAAAATAAAAATCCAACCCTGTCTCCCTTTCTTAAAAATCCCTTAAGTGCTTCTTTGAGAAGCTTTGAGAAAATGTCAGGCTTTGTAGTGCCCCACAGAAGGTGCGTGTTGGTTGAATGTTGAGTGAATAAAATGTTGAGGTTGTGTCAGGCAAATTAAGGGCACCTTAACATCCCAAAAGTCTAGCATGCAATCCCAGACCCTCTACTACTGGTACCATGACCCTTTTTCTGCCACACCCCATACATTTACCCCAGTCAGCTACTTAACTATCCATAAGAAAACATAAAGAAGACAGAGAAAAACAAGCCTTAAAGAAAGGCCCAAAGCTGCAGAAGCTGGCATGGATGTGGAGAGAAGGGAATACTTTGACGCTGTTGGTGGGACTGCAAACTAATACAGCCTCTTTGGAAAAATGTATGGAGAGTCCTCAAAGATCTCAAATTAGATCTCCCATTTGACCCCACAATCCCACTACTAGGCATCTACCCAAAAGAGAAACAACCCTTTCATCATAAGGACATTTGCACTAGATTGTTTATCACAGCTCAATTTAAAATCCCCCAAATGTGGAAACAACCTAAATGTCCATCAACCCAGAAATGGATTAATACACACAGGCATATGCATACCATGGAATACTATTCAGCCATAAAAAGATAGTGACTTCACATCTTTTATATTATCCTGGATAGAGTTGAAACACATTCTTCTTAGTAAAGTATCACATAGAATGGAAAAGCAATTATCCAATGTACTTTATACTAACATGAAGCCAGTAGATGATACAATACATGCCCACATAGGAGAAAAACTCATTTCAATTCAAGTTGGGGGAGAGGTAACAAGAGAGTGGGAAGGAGGTGGAGGTGCTCCCACTGAATGCAAACAGTGTGGGGGCATTTGGCACATCTTTTGAGTGGGGGACACAACCACAAGAGGAACTCTATGTAATAAAATAAAATATTTCGACCTGGTTGTTTGTACCCTCATATTAATTTGAAAAAGAAAAAGTTTAGATACTTTTTGTAATCTCTTGATTCTCACAGTACCTCAAGTGCAGATTACTCTATATGAGATTTGACTCTTAGAAGCAAACTTTTAAAATTATTTTAGCGATGGATTTAGTCATATTAGAATATGGTCCTCTTGCCATCCAGCCCTGCACCACACACTAACACTCCACATAACATAGCAAATGCTTACCGCATAATAAATCCTCAACAAGGGGCAAAAACAGAGACTTTTGATGCTTATCTTGGGAGTCTGTATCTCCTAGATAATTCATTTTACATGCACGCATGTTGGGACACAAAATGATACCCCCAAATATGTTGCTTTGACATGCTGAGTACTTCTGAATAAAATTGGAGGGCCTTAGGAGCTGCTTCAGAACCAAGAACTTTCTAATCTCTTACCCTTCTCCCCAACCCTGAAGAGCAAGGAGGGGCTTTCTCTAGAATTTTTCTCATCTGACTATGGAAAACATCTTCCAAAAGAAATAAAATCGTCTTAAGTCCCCTTTTCTAGTGAGAGCACATGTAGTGAGAATAAGATGGAGTCAGTCAGGCTACAGCTGAGATAACACAGCTTGTCTGCTCAGTTTAGGTCCTACGTGACATTCACCTCATGTCTTCCATTCTCATTGTTTTATAAATTTAGCTTTAACCTAAAAGTGTATATCTTGAGTAGTTTAGGGCAATTAATTTAGGAGATTAACTTTTGAATTAGAAATGTGGTTTTAGGTCATGGATTATACTGATTATTGTTCATTATGGATCATGGGCTATGCTGATTATTGTTGTGTAAAATAAAGGTAAATTATTGTTGTTTAAGATAAGTGCTAAAATATTTTTGGCTTTGAACTTTCGTGTATAAAATTGTGGTTTTGGAAATGGAAGGGCAGAACAGTTTTGGAGGTCTACTTTCACCATTCTCCAGAATTGTTGGCCTTCTGATAATATAGCTAGTTGGCCTATACCCCACTTCTACATATTGTCTGAACAGTGACAGGAAGCCAGACCCTCTTCATTCAGTAACTTCATCCAGTAACACTGGGAATATCACCAAATAACCAGGAAAGATTAACTACTAGAAAAGAAAAGAGGCTGAAAGTTGTCACCACACTCAGATTTTCATCTATCCTTCTGAGGTTACCTGATCTTACTACCTCTCAAAATTACCTAAAGCCTCAATCTCTCCTTACCTCTTTGAAGAGAGTACTAGTTAAGCCTCAACTATTTGGCCTTGCTTTGAGTCTCATATTTACCAGACTCCCAGGTCTCATGTCCATGTACATTTTTTATAAATTTGTATGCCTTTTTCTCCTGTTAATCTGTCTGTTATCAGTTTTTTCCAGCAGGATGACTCAGTTATCAAAACTTTAGGGGGAAAGGTTAAACCCTTGTACATATATTACATATAATTTTAGCCATAATCTCCTAATCATTCCAAAGACTATGTTCTTATATGATTCAAATGAACTTTGTTCTCTCCTTACCTACAACAGAACGGATAAACATCTATAACTCATATTAATAAGTTTTATTTATACATAGAATTTATATAGAAGACCTTCAAAACTAGCCCTAAATATGAGGCATTATATTGGCCTAGGGTTATTTACATTCTGATAAGCCAAAATTACCTCAAAGTTGTATCAGTAATTAGATTTGTTCTATATAATGTAAAGAGGCAGATAAAAATGTAATTGCATTCCTAATTTTTTATTGAAATCAATTAAAACAATCAATTAAAATTCACATCTTATGGGTACAAAATTCAATGATCTACGTGTAGCTGTATGTGAAATACAGTTTCTGAGCTGCTTTTGGCTAGTAGAGAAGATACATTTTTCAAAATCCCATTCCTATTCTACTTACATAGTCTTCAGGCTATATAACAGTAAAGAAAAAAGCAGTGTACAGCAAACAATGGTATTCTCATCTTAATGCACAATCATTTCTGGTTATCATTTCCAGTGGGAATGTTCCAGAATCAAGCTTCAGGTCAATTGTTTTTAATTTGTTTTTAGTGCTTTTGAAATTAAATCATAAGTTATTTTTTAAATAAAATGAGAAGTATAAGTAAAGTATAATAAATATAAGTATCATAAATTTTTAGGTTGGACATCAAACTCAAATGTTAAATGATACCGAACAAGAAAATAAAGAAATTCTCCCTTGAGATTAAGAAAGGTGGAAAGAATGTACCAGCACTAGGATGATGGTTCACATAGATTTTTTTCCTGCTTGACTCTATGTATTTGACAAACACACATCTTGCCTGCTTTTGACCTAAGCATGTTGAAATATTAATTAATCTTATAGCAACCAATGAGGTTTAGATATTATTATTTTACCCATTTTTAGATGGGAAAGGAAAACACATAAGGATTAGGAGACTTTCTCAAAGTCATACACCTGGTAATTGACAAAGTTGGATCAAACCCCAGGTGTCCAGCTCCAGAGTCCACATTCTCAGCCACTGTGCCATCCAGACTTTGTACCCTTTTAAAATCACTGAAATATTGTAGGAAAAGAGGGCCTGATGGAGAGAAAGAATCATCCAAACACCAAGATATGGAGGAAGGGCTTTATTTCAGCCAGTGGAATCATGGGGGCCTAAGTCCAAAAATGGCCAAGCTATCTGATCAGCTCTGTCCTTGTTCTTTTATGAGACCCATGAGTAGACAGACAAAAGAATTATCATCTTTCCCATCACTAGAGATTTTAAATCATGCACGTGAAGGAAGGCTCAGGATTTACAGAAGCAGAACCAAATGTTAGTTTCAAGGTCCCAGGAAGTTAAGTTTCTATAAATTCTTAAGAGCTGAGTCACCATGAGGAGAACTTTGCAGGAGTGTCCTTGGGCTTCTGTGAGAGGACTTTTGTTCTTTCAGGCCTTACTTTTCCTGGGTATCATCTCTCAAACTCAGCACTTAAAATATGCCTGGGTATGAATTTGTCAATGTTTTCTTCAAGTCAGTAGCAAGGCTTTCTGTTTTTGTTTCAGTGTCTTTTGAATTCCAGTTTATCACTCGATTCAAAGTGGATTATGGATTGTGCTTTTGGTGCCTTATCCAAGAAATATTTGCCCAACCCAAAGTTTATGTTCCATGTTAGAAAAGTTATAGTTTTAGCCTTTACATTTAGGTCAATGAAAGATTTTGAGTTCATGTTTGGTATGCATCAAAGTTCATTTTCTGTATATCCTTTTGTGCAAGTACTATTTCTTACAAGGATATCCTTTTTTCTCTGAATTGTGTTGGTACCTTTGTCAAAAATCTATGGTTCATATATGTGCACATTCTAGGAGCATTTTTATCTCATTTTCCAGATAGAGGAATAGAGGGTTAAGACTGTTAATTAACTCACTAAAAGTCACAGAGAAAGTAGGTTTACATGATCCCAAATTCATTGGTCTGGAATGTTAGCAAGTTACTGAATTTCTCTATCTCTCTGTTTGCTCAAATATAAGATGGGAATGAAGTCTGATACCAACCTGACTGGGATTCCCTGACTGGGAATGAAGCCATTTTACCCATGTCTTATCCATTTACTATTGGTTCTTGTTAGACCATTCTGGCCTCCTTTCCTTGTTTTCTCTTTTAGAAATGAAATCCCTGTTTTAGTTCCCCAGACAGAGAGGACTGAACAGACTCTGACTCAGAGGAATTGAGGCACTTAGGTGGTTTGGCCTCTCAGATTCCCTCCCAGTAATTTGAACTAAGGATCAGAAATGTGTTACTTAGTGTTGTTAGCAGCCTCCAGGTAGAGACTTTCCCAAGTTCTTGATTACCATAGGGAAAAGAATTTTAGGATTGTGGCAAGTGAGCAGCACTTTTTAATTGAAAGTGAAAGTGCACTCTCAAAGAGAGCAAGCAGGCAGATGCCAAAAGAGCAGCTGCACTAGGAGCAAGAGGTTTTGGTCTTTTGAAGTTTTACTAATTGAGAAGAGGAATATTTGAGGCTAAGAGGTTGGCTTTTACTAAGAATTTGGCTCACAATTTCTAGAATTGAGTTCCTTCCCATTACAATACTTTATATGGTTGTCTTAGAACTGTCATGATCATTTCAAAGGTAGAGAAATTTTAAAACTGCAATGTAAATGATATTATAATTAGGCAGAGTTCATGTAAAGTGGCAGAGACAGTTGACAAGCCAGTTGAAGCTACTTCTTGCCTGAGGTTGTCAGCCCTGCTAGTTAGCTTGTGCTTAAGAGTTGTTTGCTATAATACCTGCACCTGATCTTCAAGCACTTGCTTCAGGTCTCAGCCCTGTCTCCTAGCATCCTACTCTAACAGCATCAGGGGCCTGAATGAGTACTTGAGAAAAACAGGTACCGAAACCAAGGCTACCACTTGATGGGGACCTATACACATGATCCATCAGAAATGCCCCTTGACTGGGCTACTAAAAGGAAAGGAGCAGCTCTGGGGGCAGATGCTGAGATGACTAACTTTAGCTCCTGGCCTCAGTCCTCTGTTCTAGACATTTAGGAAGCTGATAGTCAGATTTCCCCTGTATCATTTTAATAAATGCACCTCATTTTATAGTAAAAGTTAGTCTAACAGTTAGTATGAGTTAGTGTAAAAGGATTATTGTTATCAAATGATCCCTAAGACAGAGGGTTTTTGCAAAGATTAAACATATTAAAAGAAGGGAATATTTAGGTTGAGCAATATAAAATTGCAGATATATGACCACTTTTTACTTAAAAGAAAACAAGCAGTAATTTCAGGTGGTTTAATCTATTTTATGTTGAAGTGCTTAGCACGGCACCTCAAATGCCAGTCACCTTACTAGCCAGGCCATGTCAGATCCTGTTTTTGAAATATTGGTAATATTGTAAATTATGATTATCTTTGCATTAATTTTGCCATCTTAATATTACATTAAGTAACTATTTACCTTAATTACTGAGTATTTTGGTGACCCCTTAATTTTGAAAATGCAGGTGAATGAGGCACTTGTTCCCCAGAGTCCTGGCCATAGGCAGGGCTCACCTTTAGCTCAATAAAAGTATAATTGTTCATCAAACATAACTGGAAGACAATCACCTAGCCCTTTTGTAGTCAGTGTATATGATTCATTAAAAAGCAGTCTTAGAAAGTAGTCAAATGCTGAACATAGAAAATTGCCCAGGTATCAGTACTCACACAAAATACACAATTTTTTAGAGTTTCAAGCTGTCAAGTCTTTTTTTTTTCTATTTTCTCTAGTTTATTTACCAAGTAGGTGAAGTCTTAAAGTATACATTTTTAGAATGTGGCTTTAGGGAGGAGTTAGAAAAGAACAAACATTAATTTAGTGTTCCCTGGTAGGCACCATTCAGGTGTACTGCAGATGTTAACTCATTAAAACTCAGAACTTCTCTGAAAAGTGAGTGCTGTTATTCTCACATTAGAGACAAGAAAACTTAGTATAATGAATAAATCAAGATCACAAAGCAAGTAAAGGACAGAGCTACATTTCAAATCCGCACATTTTTGATTCCAAATCTTTTCAGAACATTGTGCTGTCTCTCATATTGTTCGGAATAATTTTGTGTCACTCGTGATTATACTTTACACTTTAAAAATCCTAGCAGCCATAGAGACTGTGGCAAAACAGTTCTCCTTTTCTAATAAGCACTTTACATAATTCTAGGACCTACTCTTTAGGACTTACTCAAGGACTTACTATCTAAATTAGGAGTCACTTACCAGGCTCTTGTGAACCTTCACATTTGTGGCTTGTAGTGGGTATAAGCAGCCATGAGAAGCTACAATGAAGGCCATTCATTCATTCATTCAGTGAGTATCTGAGACCTCACTGCCGCCTCAAGCTATGTGAGGTCCTGAGAAGATAACCCATAGTCTCTGCCTATGGGATGTACAATGCAGGGAGACACTGTGTGTTGAAATAACTTGTTGGCCACTTAGAAAAAATGACATATTTGGATTCCTATGTGACATGTCACAGCTACATCAATCCTAGAAGTATAAAAATTAGTGTGGAAATGAAATATACAAGAAAGGAGAAAATTAGGAAAATGTGGTTTACATGTGGACTTTCTAGATATAACTCTGAAAGCTAGACATCATAAAGAAAATATTTTAACTTACAAACCACCTTGACCACAAAGCTCTCTCATCTACCACCGTAAAGCTGTGTGTGTGCCTGTGACTATTTGTCTCCAGTCATTGTTCACTTCATAAGCAGCGGAAGCAGCAGCCAATTGGTGCAAACACCAGAGTTGTCAGCCCTATCTTTAATTGCTCCAACTTTTCTAGTTTGAAAATTCAGGTTGTGTTTTCGCAGTGTAGTGTCATACAATCCTGAAGAACTGCTTACTGTGATCATACCAAGCAGGGACAAAGCCTTCTTCCAATTTATCCTGCACCCTGCTATGCAAAAAAATCATCAGTTAGGAGAGAAAGCAGAGTGAGTGCATTTCAAAGACCCCTAGCTGGAGTCATTGGAGACTTCAGCATGTCTTAAAATGTTCTTATTTCTTTGGTAAAATGCCGACTCAGCACACGCCTACAAGCTTGAGCACAGCACGCAACCTAGTTAAAACCAAAGGAAATCGGGCAGTGTCTGGAGAAGAATGTCTGACATTTGCACCATCATTTTAACACATACAAAGAATTTCCACACATTTGACCTGGAAGTGCAAAGACAGGCACTAGCATTAAGTTCAAGACAATGTCCCTCCACTGTACCCTGTGACCTCTGTCAGGAGGGGCACTGGTGACACTGGCATTTCCTCACACTGGCCACAAAAATGCAAAGCCAGTCAGGTCTAACCCCAACTGTTGGTCTTTCTTTCTCCCACATCTCAGTTAATGAAACAGCCACCACTTGAATTCTCAAGCCAGAAACCTGTTACTATCTCTCCTTGATCTCTCCTGAGTACTCATCCTCTCTGCCTCCTAATGGCAGCTACTTCTCATCAACTCTAAACCGACTTCTGGGCTCTGAGCCAGCACCATCTGTAACAGGCTGCAGCAGCCCCTAGCTAGCTCACACCCACCCACCCCACCTACAAGCAGCAAGAATGAGCTTTCTAAAACGTAAGTCAGATCATATCAATCTAGTGCTCAAAAGTCTTGGATTGCTCCCCTGGGCACTTAGAATGACACTTCAGTTCTAGTGGTGGCCTCTAAGACTTTCCATGATTTGGTTCTAACGAGGGCTGTGACCTTTACAATTATGTAGCTATTAAACAGCATTTTAACCAATTATTTCTAGAACTCCATAGTGTATTTGTAGGGAATATTACATAAAATTGAGAACACTGCTTCAATGAATATTTAGAGAAATACACACAGTACATACATATGCATTTGCATGTACATATCTCTGATTATATTTTGGAGCATGCATTCACACATGCCCTCATAGAAAACAGACAGTATAAGCCTTCTCATTCTCACATATTCACCTTTCCAGAAGGAGCCCAGAAACAACTACTACCTCCTCTCAGAGGGCACTTCAGAATCCTTGAGAATGCTTTTCACTTAAGTTCTACTTTGTCAAAGAAAGACATAGTTTACAGCACTTGTCAACTACCATTTAATCATTTTTTTCTTAAATAAACTTTGTGCTCTTAAAAAATGAGGAGAAAAAAATAATTAAGAATTGTTCTCATCTTCAAGAAGACAAATGATACAGTCTGGCCATGTTATAAATTCAAAGGTATATTCTCTCACCGTTTCTATTGTGTGAAACTCTCTTCACATTCAAAAGAAAGAATAGTAGATCTTTTCAAAGGGAAGACTGTATATCATTTATGTTCTCTAAAAATTCTCTTTGATGAACCACATTGTCCATATGATGCCAACACCCTTCTTAGGAGATGAATCACAGAGTTCATCATACAAGTGAGCTAAGGAAGCTTGAGTATGCTTGCCAATAATTTAAATATACAAGAGTATGTTTCGAAAATTAGAATGTTCATATTTAGTAAGCATTTACTATGTGACAGTGTGCCAATGTTATACATGGATTATCTCTTAGTACAAGACTGTACTATTTATATTCTTATTTTATATGCAAGACAAATGAGCCTAAATTTACAAATTGAGCAACATGTCCCAAGAAACCAAGCACATACCTTCTATGCTCTGCTGCATCCATATATTAGCACAGATCCTAGATTGTGCAAGATTAACAAGTGCACAGACCTCAGATAATTTGTCTATGCGCAGAATATAGCATCCCAAAATATGGCATGTTGGCAGTGAGTAAACAACCAAAGCCCAAAGGACATTCTTACCTCCCCCCACCTTTCTTTGTGATACATGATTATAAATTCTCTGACCTTCCTCAAGCCACAAGATCTTCATTTCAGAGGGGGAAGAAACCCCCTTGAGGGGGAAGAAAAGATACTAAGAGAGGCCAAGAAGAATCAGAAAAAAAAAAAAGCCTTGCTAAATTCCCCCAGTTTATGACCATAAGAATATACCCTTTTTGTCTTATTATACTTCTATATGACTGTTTATTCTGGATCAAACTCATGCATTAAAATACAGTTTTCCATAGATCTTTGGGTCTTAATTTCTGAAACTTTATGTGTCACATAGAACTTCAGTTAGATAAATTTTGCATGCTTTTTCTGATCAGTCTGCATTTTGTTATGGGAAATGTCAAACATGACCCTCATCATGGCAGAGAAAAAGGTACTATTTTTTCTTTCCTACAAACCTCTTAATACTGAAGCTCAGTGAAGCTTTCTGGAAGAAAACAAAAGTAATACACCAACTTCTTTTAATGAGGTTTAAAACACGTTACCCTAAAATACAGTCCTTTGGCATTTGAGAAAATTACAGAAGCAGGAAGATCTCTCTCTGACTCTCCCTCATCGCTCTCCCTAAAAGCAGGTCATGTTCTGACCTTCCCCTGAAGCAGGCTACAAGACCTTCATTTGAAAGGTACTCCCCCAACATCCACAGAAAAGAAATATCCTTATCTCTGAAGACACAGGGATGCAGAGAAGGAATCTGAACAGGCCTTGCTAAGTTCTTCCCAGTTTATTGCCATTAACTCATACCCACTTAGTCCATTTCCATTTCTACACCACTGGCCACTTCTTCATCAAACCTAACATTAGATCTCCAATTTTTTTTTTTTTTTTGAGACAGAGTCTCACTATGTTGCCCTTGGTAGAGTGCCCTGACATCACAGCTCACAGCAACCTCAAACTGTTGGGCTTAAGTGATTCTTTTGCCTCAGCCTCCCAAGTAGCTGGGACTACAGGTGCCTGCCACAACAACCAGCTATTTTTTTTGTTGTAGTTGTCATTATTGTTTAACTGACCCTGGCCGGGTTTGAACACGCCACCCTTGGTGTATGTAGCTGGAGCCATAACCACTGTGCTACAGGAGCTAAGCCTAGATCTCCATTTTTTTTAAAATGAAGTCTCCTGTGTGATGTAAAACTTACTAAATTAATTTGTATGCTTTTCTCTTGCTAAGTTGTCTTTTGTTATAGAAACCTCAGCCATGAACCTAGAAATGGCTAAGGAAAAGATATTTATTTTCCTCTGCACTTTGAACTATCAATGACAGAAAAAACTTAGTCTAAAGTCTAAAGCACATTGAAGTCTCTGCAGAGAAGGAATCAGAGCCTTAATTTGTTTTGTTCTTTTTATTTAGACCTTACTTCTGTCCTAGATCATTGCCATTCTTTCCACTATTTCTCTGGTCCCCCCTGCTTTTTCTTACCACACAACTGTTTTATCAGTTCCCTTAGGGTGACCCTTCAGTAACTTTCTTCTCTAATCTCTCATGTATTCTATAGTCAATTGCCCCCAAAACCCTCTAAAAAGAGCTCTGCCAATCACCACTCTCCTGCATTTGTCATAGCTGACGGTATTGCTGGTGATGTTATTTTCTTACATGCTTATCAAGAAAAAACCTGATTTCAAAATAATGAGAAACACTGAGCTAAAATAAATTTAAATATAAATTTATGCAGATGCTTTATATAAAAACCCACAAATACATTGACAATCTCAGTATTTAATAATGAAGTGAGGATTTGAGCCTGGCAGGATGCTGGCACAATTCTCCATTTTACCTTGGATAACTACACTTGATGGGTAAGTTCTTGAACAATTGCCTTGTAAAACAGAATCTTTAAGAACAAGTAGGCTAAGATGAGAAATGGAAACCAGCCAATGCCCTGACTTTAAAAATCAAGAACAAAAAAGTAGGACACCCATTTGTCCAATAGCAGCAACAGTATCTGAGGTATGGTATTAAGGTTCTGATCTTCCTATCCATCAACCATCCTAAATACGCAGAGGACAAAATTGAGAAGATGAGCCATTCTCATTGGAGTCAGGTGATATCACAATTTGCAATCACAAAGATGTGAAAGCAACCCAAATGCTCAATCAATAGATGAATGGATTAATAGAATGTGATATATACATACTATAGAGAGTTACTCAGCCGCAAAAAATGGTGGCAACCTGGATGGAACTGGAAACCATTCTTCTAAGTGAAATGTCACAAAAATGGAGAAACAAACACATGTACTCAATACCAATTGGAATGAATCAATCAATATTCACTTAAGTGCACATATCTCAATGAAAATCAAACTGGGAGAGGGTGAAAGAGGAGAAGGGTAAATTCGTACCCATTGAGTACAGTGCACACTATCTGGGTGAAGGGCACTCTTATAACTTTTGCAAAATCTGTACAAAAACAAAGTAAGCAAGCAAAACATGTGTACCCACTAATATTCTGAAATAAAAAAATTTAAAATAAATAAATACACAAAATAAAAACTACAAAGACTGCAGATATATAATTATCAAATTCAGAATGTAAAATATATTTAACATGTTTAAAGAAAAAAATGAGAAGAGATATGAGCATCTTTAAATTCAGGTTCTATATCATTAAACAAAAGCCTCTGTTGACAGTGTTTATTAGACACTCAAATCTGACAGAATGACTGCTAAGTTACCTTTCTATAGGTTAAAAGTGTGCACATGTGCATGTGTGCATGTGTATATATGTGCATGTGTGTGTTTCTCATTTGGTAGATGCCACAAAGATTTTTAGATTAAGTCAAAATGCTCTAATTGAGGGAAACATTGGGTGAACCATGTAGAAACAATCTGAGACTCTTTCAAGTAACTCATCCTCCATTCTAAGATATCACTGGACTCAATGTAGCAATGTCCTACTCATAAAATGTGCATAATTTTTTTTAAAAAGTAAAATAAATTATATCTCATTAAAATTTGAACAATACCTCTTCTAAACTATGAGATTTAGTTTGTAACCATTGGTTTACTATATTGATGAAGAACTCTCACAATTAACCTTTTATTTCTAATCTGGCATCCACCGGATTGGCAAAACTGAAGAGGTGGACGTCATCATTAAATCCTAACAAGGGTGTGACACAATCTTGGCACACATACTGTTGAAGGGAGTACCCACCAGTAAAACCAATTTTAAAAGCAATTTTTATAATTTTTATTTGAATAATGAAATGTGTATATACCCTACCCCACAAATTTTCCTCTTTTAGATTTTTTATTCCTAGAGAAAACCTACAACATCAAGAGACATGGACGTGGATGTTTACTGCAATATTTTTGTTTGAATACAATGAATTTCAGTGTACATCATCAATAGAATAGATAAATAAAATCATGGCTATGCACACAATAGAATGCTATACAGTAGTAAAATAAAAAGAATTAATTGGGTGTGGTGCCCGTAGCTAAGTGGGTAGGGTGCCGGCCACATACACTGAGGCTAGTTCAAACCTAGCCCTAGCCAGCTAAACAACAATGACAACTACAACAAAAAACAGACAGGCATTGTGGCGGGAACCTGAAGTCTCAGCTACTTGGGAGGCTAAGCCAAGACAATCACTTAAGCCCAAGAGTTTAAGGTTGCTATAAGCTGTGACCCCATGGCACTCTACCTAGAGCAACAGCTTGAGACTATCTCAAAAAAAAAAAAAAAAACCATGAATTGGAACAACGTGAAAGAAAATCCAGAGCATAATGTTAGATGAAAGAAATGTTGCACTGCAAGAATACATGCAATATGCTTCCACTGATCTAAGCTGCTAAGTTAAATATGCAAATCTAACCAATATGTTATTTAGGAATATAGTACATATAACTTTGAATAGGGAAGGAAGTTGCCATAGATTCATCAAATCTGTATAACTTACACAAAATAACAACATACTGAGTACAAATTTATCTATTTAATTTCATAAATGAACAAAAATTCTCACTGTTTTTAAAGCCTTCTGTGTATTCCTTCTTGATATCACTCTTTTCCTTCAAGTGGTAACAATCACCATCCTCAATTTATTTTGTCATGTATTTTTATTCATGTGTCCATAATATTATTTTACCACTTTTGCAAATTGAACATGTCTTTGACAACATTGTGTTTATTTATTTGTTTCCAGCCTTTAGGGCCTATACACACTCTCTGTTTATATACATGCAATTTTATCTTGAATGTAATATCTGTTACATGAATGATGTTCCATTCTCAAAATCATATTTACGTTCAAAGAGTGGTACATATGTTAGAACAAGAGCAAAACAAACTACTTTTTTATCACTATACGATGTAAGCCATGTTGATATGTCAGGTAATTTGATAAGAGAAAGCACATTTTAAGTAAGAACACTTAACAAGTCATGGACTGAGCCTCTGACAGCAGGGCTGAGCAGTGGCCATACCATTGAGGGAAAAGATCCTCTCCCTGGAACAAGTGTGTAGCTCCCACCCCAGGAAGTGGCACCTCACACTTGACCGAGTACAGTCACAGGGAGAAGAGGGGAGAGAGGTAGTGGAGACCTCAGTGTCCTTCTTGCATGTGAACATCTGTGCTCCACACTGCTTTGTTCATTAAACTTGTAGGTGAGATTTCATTTGAATGATGCATCTGAAGCGACAAACTAAATAATCACTTAAGTAGGGATAAGGTCTATTGATCTACTTCTTCAATATTATGATACCCCACAAGTAATAAATCTTGATGAATGCTCCTAGTCAATTAACACTAAGAAAAAAGCCTAGACAACTTATTGTTATCAATTATCCAAAATTTTATTTTATTTTTAAATTTTAAAAAAATTTCATTGAGACATAATATTTGTACATATTTATGGAGTACATGTAATATTTTGTTGCATGCGTAGAGTGTGTACTGATTAAGTTGAAGTATTTGGAGTATCCATCACCTCAAGTATTTATCATTTCTGTGTGTTGGAAACGTTTCTATCCTCTCTTCTAGCTATTTTGAAATATGTAATACATTACTACTGTTAATTGTAGTTACCCTAATCTGCTGTAGAACATTAGAAATTATTCCTTCTATCTAATTGTATGTTTATGCCCATCAATCAACCTCTCTTCATCACCCTGCATGCCCAGCTCCCAGTACACACTTCCTAGCCTTGATGTCTGTCATTCTACTTTTAATCTTCATGAGATAAAACTTTTTTATTTCCTACATATAAGTCAGAACATGTGATACAAAAATTATATTTTCTATACATTTTTTACTGTTTCTAAACAAATTTTAAGACGATTAACATATAGTTATAATATTTATTCCTGAATTATTATTGCTTTGATATAAAAAGACCAGTTCACACTCCTTTATACAATTTATATGTGCACACACACTCACACATATACAGTATTAACCATCAGAACCCACAAAAGTTTTGAGCCTTTTGAACCATTTAGTTCCAACAAATTGCACTCAGTAATAACATTTTTTGGCTCGGCGCTTGTAGCTCAACCGGCTAAGGCGCCAGCCACGTACACCTAAGGTGGCGGGTTCGAATCCCCAGCCTGGACCCTCCAAACAACAATGACGGCTGCAACCAAAAAATAGCCGGGCGTTGTGGCGGGCGCCTGTGGTCCCAGCTACTTGGGAGGCGGAGGCAGGAGACTCGCTTGAGCCCAGGAGTTGGAGGTTGCCATGAGCTGTAATGCCATGGCACTCTACCTAGGGGGACAGCCTGAGGCTCTGTCTCAAAAAAAAAAAAAAATAATAATAACATTTTATTATTTGGAAATATTTTTGTTTTTTTCTACCAATCCTCAAAAATTATGAAAATTAATAAAAATGCTGCTTAAAATATTTTAGATTTTAGAAATTGCATCTTAATATGTAGGTGAAATTTCCCAAGCTCTAAGAATGTTCCCAAATATAGTAAGTACTGCCTATAGGCCAGCAATATCATTTATTTATTTATTCAAAGATGATTAAGAATTTACCAGTTAGGCAACTTTTTGCATTATATTTGAGATTCTATTTTTAGCTTAAAAATTGAGATATAAATGAGTTGATCCAAATTATTAATATGAGATTACTATTTCAGGATAAGTGGTTTGTGAATTCTAAATCATCAGTTATATTTGTTAGATAGCTGGCAACTTGGTACAGCTGAAAATACCAATTAATTTTCAATAGTACAAACCACCATAAGGAAAGGCAGAAATCCCCATCTGGACACCTGGAGAATTCCTATGGGATCTCACTCATTGCATTTCAATTAAATTTAGGATGAGAGAAGTGGCAAAATAATTAGGCTTCTCTGAAATTCAGATATTTGTGAATCTTTTCCAAAAATTTATTAGATTTTAGTGATGTATCACATTTCCAGATTGGATGGGCAATAGTGTATCACCACATGGACTAATATCACAGAAAATTTTCAGTGATTGGAAAAGTTTAAATATAAAGAAGATTTCCAGTAACTCCAGCTTAATTGGTACGGTACTTGACCACAGAGCAGTCAATTAGCAATGTTTGGTGTGTAGCTAATGTACAAATGGCTGGGCAAGGCTCACTTCAGTAATGTAAGACCATGACAAGTACCTTCATTCCTAATGGAATCAATATAGTAGCTGATAAAAGAGTATTCTGAGTCTCTCAGTGGCTAGAATGGAATCACTGCATCATGGTTCCTTTGGACTTACTCTGACAATTTAGACCATACATCCACAGGAATTGACATGCCAACAGCCAGTCTGGGAATAGTCTGTGTATCTGCTCTTTAAATTTTTTTCAGGCTCACTGGGGTCAATACAAATGAACATTTAGAATAGATCTCAGAGTAGCAGAGTCAGGAAAGGCCTTTATATTTTGTTCTAAGCATGACACAAATATGCTAGAGGGCTGTGATGTGGATTGTGAGTTAGAAAGATAAATTGAGCAGCTGTATGAAGGGGGCAAAACCAAAGACAGGGGACCACGTTAGTGGCCCAGAAGTGAGAAGGTGGTGACAAGATCCAGGGCAGTAGTTGTGGTGAAACTAGGCAAGATTTCTGGAGGAGACTGAAGTCAGGCTCTATAGATTTTACTGACCGATTGTGTGTAAATTTGAGAGAAAGAGAAGTGTCCAGGATGAGGTGAGCATTTTGGCTTGAATGGATGGGCAGACGAGTTGCTGCTTCTTAGACTAGAAATGTTGGAAGGGAAAGATATTTGGGGAGTAAAAACCAAGTGTTAATTTTTGGCCATGCTAAGTTTTAGGTGGCATTGACACATCTGAGTGGACATGTTAAGGGGACTGAGCATTATGTCATCCCAGAGCTTTGAGGACCAGCGGCAGTAGGGAAACTGCAGCTGTCAGATTGTGGCTGGGACTTAAGACTGTCAGATCAGGAAATGCCACACAGAGGGTGAGTGGGGATGCCAAGAGGTCCAGGGCAAGCCCTGAGTTCTGCCAAATTTTAGAGGAAGTCATGGCTTCAGCCACAGATTTTCAAGGTCACATTCCTTCTTTGCTATAATTCCATTTGCCCCACCTAAGCCCCAACCATCTGCCCTCATATGCATATACTGAACATTGGGAAGAACTGCTGAAGGGAACTTTTTAAAAGTATAAGAATAACAAAGAAACAAGAGACCACGCCTTTCAAAGGAAGAAGCATGCATGTTTTTGCTAACTCTGGTTACAATGCCAGCTTCCTGGCCCTTCCTGGACCTCCACCCACTGACTCTGAAGAGCATGTACAATTTTAGGAACTCATCTGTGAGAAAGGGAGACTTCGTGTGTAAGATACAATGTTTACCTGAAGCTTAACAGAAAACTCTGATTAAACTGGTTTAAATGGCTGCATTTCACAAGTAAAAATCTGGAAGAGAGAATTCTTTAGGGTCAACCCATCTTAGGGTCTGAGGTGCCATCAAGGGCCACATGTCTCCATCTTTTGGTCCTATCACCCTCAGTGTGCACCTTGTCCTCAGCCTCACTCCTTTCTCATCTTAAGGTGGCCACAACAATACGGCCTCCACCTCAGACAGGACAGCACCATAGCTGAGAGGAGTGACCCTGTTCTTCCTTTGTGTGGGTGAGGATCTCTTCCCTGGGGGCTGCCAGACTCTTCCTCATGGTTTAGAGGCCAGAATTTGGTCACAGGCTCCCCCTCAACCTACCAAAACTAGTGAGGTTATCATAACTTCATGGTGATCTTTCTCCTGGGCTAGAAATTGAGTCACATTCTCTCTGAGCAAAAGCAGGGCTCTGATAGCAATTAAATGGGAGCAGGGATGGGGACACAGCTGCTACTGAATAAATGACAGTGTGGGCTCCAAGGCTGACCTTCCAGCTGGGAAAACCAACCTGTGTGGAAAGGGAAGTCATTTGGGGGCAATGAGTATGGAGACCAATGCCATGCACACTGGAGAACACTCGGTGGTGAGAAATATGGAGCGACCCACAGCTAACAAGCTGGGAAACACATTAGGTGGAGACCCCTAGACACCCTCTACCCCAGCTGAAAAAATTAGTCCTTAGAGGGAAAGATTCTTGGTTTGACCACACTTTAACCAGCCTCCTGATCCTCATTCTAGGCTCATATGCAAAATTCCTTATAAAATCCAAGTTAGCAACAGCCCTTCTAAGTCAGTTTAGAAAGAATACTCCTCCATCACAATCTGATCTCCCTTAATATTTGATCCTCATGCCCCACCCTAGGTGATGTCTGTTCACCCTGGCCTGTCTTCAGCAAGAATACTGCAAGGTGCATTTAGCCAGAATTCTCCTTATCTGAGATGTTTCTCTCAGTAATTTTCTACTCACTGAGCCCCACTCTCCTCTTGACTAAAATCCCCACTTATTCATGTTGAATGTGGAGCCTGGTCTCTCTCCTCCACTGTAAAATCCCCCTACATCTCCATAGTCCCCTCTTAAGTAGTCTCCGTTACAGTGTTTTAACAAATGTCACTGAATATTGTTTTTTTTTACAAAGGAGAGAGAAGGGGGGGGGCCTGTCACATGTGGCACAATTCAAATGTGGCTATGTATGCATTTCACCTCATGGCATATTCATTCATTTATCCATAAACAGTAGTTGGACACCTAATTGTGCCTGAAAATGAGCTAATTGCTAGACACAAAGATCATCAATCTATAGAAAGATATAGACCATAGGCATAGATTATAGATCTTTATTTAAAGATCTAAAGAGGTAGAGCCGGGGTGTCCAAACTTTTGGCTTCTCTGCACCACAGGGGAAGACAAAGGGTTGTCTTGGGCCACACATTAAATGTGCAAACACTAATGAAAGCTGATGAAGGAAGAAAAAAGGTCCAAGCATAATTTTTGCGATATCCACTACCACCCATAAGCAAAAAAGTTCTCACATGGTAATCCTAATTATGCAACAGCCTGTTCAGAGAGTCTTTTAAAATCATCGAGTAGGCCCCAAGTTCATGATCACTAATATAGAAAATGTACATAGCTAAGTAATGAAACATATTTGGGTTTTTTTTGATATGTTCTATTATAAAAGGAAAAGAAACGTGGACAACATAAAACTCGTGGGATATTTAACATTGTATTTGAAAAACTAACACACTAATATCTAGTTCAATGGAAGTAGTTATAATTCTCAGTGCATTATCAAGGTGCTCATCAGATATTTTGTTCTAATTTCATTATTACTGTGCTTCATTCTTGAAAATAGTTGCTCACAAATGTAGATGCTACAAAAAACAATGGCATGAAGAGTCATGATTGTGAAGCAAAAGAGATTTGTTTCTATAAAAAGTTTAGTAAGAAACATGACTGGCTCGGCGCCTGTGGCTCAAGCGGCTAAGGCGTCAGCCACATACACCTAAGGTGACGGGTTCGAATCCCCAGCCCAGGCCTGCCAAACAACAATGATGGCTGCAACCAAAAAATGGCCAGGCGTTGTGGCGGGCACCTGTAGTCCCAGCTACTTGGGAGGCTGAGGCAGGAGACTCGCTTGAGCCCAGGAGTTGGAGGTTGCTGTGAGCTGTGATGCCATAGCACTCTACCCAGGGGGATAGCTTGAGGCTCCATCTAAAAAAAAAAAAAAAAAGAAAAAGAAACATGACCAAATCTTTCTTTAAGTTGAATGTTAGATTGCAGCTCTATGCATTCCATTTGAAAGTTAACATGTAATATACAATGTCAACTGAAAATGGAATTGCAAATGCACCAAAATATTGATTATTTTCCTGGAAATCTTGAAATTTGTTTTCAAATTCTTATACAAAACAAAAATCAAGGCTGCATATTTTTTGCTGTTTACAGAACTGTGCTTTGCCAACTCATCAAAATGCATAAAATTGCTTGCTTTAATTTGATTTTGCCATAATTTCAGTTTCATGGGAATGCTGCTGCAGTTTGAAACATTGAATTGAAAAGTTGGTTTTCACATTGAAGACACATATTCAACTCATTTTAATGAGTGGTTAGATCCACTAAGCCAGTTTTCATACTCAATTTCTGGCACAAATTTGGCTTTGGATATCATAAATTACCTGATAACATGTCACAAATCATGAAATCTTTTCAACTTTTGGCCTTTACTTAGCCATCTTACTTCTAAAAAGTAAATGATACTGCCAAGGTCAGCATCAATGCTGTTAAGAAATTCCTGGAATTGGCGATGATCCAATCCCTTGGCCCCTATGAAATTCACAGTCTTGATGCAGATTTGCATGATGTTATCCATTGTGAAAGGTTTTGTGCATAAATTCTCTTGATGTACTATACAATGATACTTCATCAAACGTGAATTTGGGGCAGCAACTACATCATCTTATATTAACTTTACTGTCACTGGGGCACCATCAATACCTAACCAGAGATGTTGATAGCAGACAAGGAGAATTGCTTTAATATGTTTTTTACTGATTCGTATATATTTCTTGATTCAGTTGTATCTTCTAATGGCACTAAAGAAGCAATTTATTCAAAGACATTATGTTTGTCATCAATACCTCTAAGAAAAATGGCAAGATGAGCTGTATTTTTGGCACCAGTGCTATCATCCATCACCAAACATAAAATTTAAAATTAGCAGCTTTACTTTTCAAACTTTTTTCAATAGATCTTCTATTTTATCTCGTTTCTTTAGTTTGCCTTGCTATTGTCTGGTGAGGAATTTATTTTAAAATATCCTTTTTTTCAGGGAAAATTATACCTGCCATGCTTTCCATATATTGCTTAATAAACTCACCATCAGTAAACAGTTTACTTGATTTTTTGTCTATTAAACACGTAGCTAGCTTCTACGATGGAATTTGTCTGAATTGTAACTTAAAACAAAATTTCTTGAGAATACAGAGTTTTTTTTCAGTTCTACTATTTTCTCCTATGACATAATCCTTCATACCCATCAAATTTGGCAGCATGTTTTGCATAAAAATATCTTTTCAAATCATAGTCTTTGAAAATTTGTGCAAATTGGTTTCTCTCACCTCTTCTCCATCATGAGAGGGTCCCAATTCCAACTCTCTTTGGAAGTGTTCTGAACTTTCCCTTTGTTCTTAAATAAAATTTCTCTGTTACACTGAAAAAAATATTTGCTCAAATTTCTCACAAATTAAGCAGAGTGCCTTACTATCTCCCTCAGCAAAAAGGTAGTCATCTGTCCGCTTTTCATTGAACAATCTTCCTTCAATTATAATTTTTCTTCTGGGGGGTTCTGTTTTCTTTTGAGATGCTATAGAAGTTATGCTTCTACAGGGATTAAAAAATAATCGATAAAGGACTATATTGACATTTGTTTATTTATTTATTTAGACTGACTCTCACTCTCTTGCCCAGGTTAGTGTGCTGTGGTGTCATCATAGCTCACAGCAACCTCAAACTCCTGGGCCTAAGTAGTCTTCTTGCTTCAACTTCACAAGTAGCTGAGACTACAGGTGCCCACCACTATATTTACTTTTTACAAGGATTAATAGACAGGAAAACAGAAAGCAAGGTGTAGTCCCTTCCCTATATCAGCTGCTGATGCAGGGAGAGGTGGAGAGCATGTCATAAAGCCTGGTGGATGATATGTGAGGTACCTCTGAGGTGTGGAGGTACTTTAATAATCAAATAAGAATGCTGACCTGACTTCTAAGTAGCATTAAATGCCTAGCATTGCAATGGTAGGTTGAAATGTTATTGATAATTGTTGCTCCTTAAGTTACCATGAGCGCATGTGACATCTGATAGTGTCAAGTCAACTGCTCTTGGAAGACAACACATTGCAAACCACATACCTTGTAAAACTGAAGCCACACATGTACAAATATTGAGAGCATATGTTCATTTATTTTACATGACACTGAGACCTAATGTTGTTGCCTACAATGTTCACACTCGAGTACTATGCAATCAAGTTCCACAAAAATTGCTCAGTGGTTAGGGTGCCAGCCATATGCACTGGGCTATGGGTTCAAACCCAGCCTGGGATTGCTAAAGAATGACAACTGCAACCAAAAAATTTCTGATCATTGTGATAGATGCCTGTAGTCCCAGCTACTTAAGAGGCTGAGGCAAGAGAATCACTTAAGTCCAAGAGTTAGAGGTTGCTGTGAGCTGTGACTCCATGTCACCAAGGGTGACATAGTGAGACTCTGTCTCAGAAAAAAAAAAAAGTCACAGAAATATAATGTTTTAAGTAAGTTTACAGTTTTGTGTTGGGCCACATTCATAGCCATCTTGGGCCATCATGCAGCCTGTAGACCAGGGGTTGGACACCCCAATAGAGCATAGATCTAGAGATAGATGTGGGTGTTCCGTCGGGTGATTACAAAATGAGAGGGTAAAACTCTGTGAAACCCAGGAGAGACAACATGCTTCTCTAGGAGTTAGGATTGCACTACAGAAGGGGCTACATGTGATCAGATCCTAAAAAATGATTAATTACATGCTCAAGAATGAACAGAAGAGCATTCAGAACACATAGAAGTAAGCATCGCCCCAGTGTATATTTTAACACTGTTTCTATATTGAATGCAAATATATCTGCATTTCATTTTATGATACATGAAGAAAGGATGCCTTCATGCCAGGTATGGATATTAGCCAAAAAATACTGTAAAAGGACAACTAAGAAAATCAGTCAATATCTGGGATAAAATTAAACATATCTAGTTTCACACCTGCTGAGGTTGCCTGCCAAGATTCTCCCATAAGGAAATAATTCTAGTAATTTTCAATGCATCACCAGTTTTTTTCCTGATTCTGCCAGAAAACATCTGTTCTTTCTGTGACCTGTCAATAAGTTTATTCCCTTTAATTTTCACCCTGTGGTATAGAACATCTAAGTCGCCAGTCAGAAGAGTTGCTGCCAGTCAATGATAAAGTATTTCCCCACAGCAAGGGTTCCTAACCTGGGGGGATTTTACATCTCAGGTGACATTTAGAAATGTCTGGAGGCATTTTTGTTTGTTATAACTTGGAGAGGGGGAAGTGTCCCTCACACTCAATCATTTTAAAATGGAAATCCTCCATGCACAAGGCAGGCTAGAGGGAATAACTGTACATGCATGTGTGTGAGTGTGTATGATCGTGTGTGTGCATGTGTGTGTATGTGTGTATGAGTGCCAAGAATTGGAAGGAATCTTCTCACACATCCCTTCCTTTCTCTAGCAGGAGGGGAACAGAACTATCTCCTGCCTCAGTTGTCCATGGTGTAGGTGCAGTCATCTTTCTTGACTGGCCAGGCTTTCTTTCGTGTGACAGGAATATACAAATGATCATTCTTTCATGAGAGCACACCTGGGAACTACTGGGAAGGTTGAGGTGAAAGGAATGCTTGAGCCCAGGAGTTTGATACCAACCTAGGCAACTTGGTGAGACAAACAAAAAAGAAAAAAAAAAAGAAAGAAAGAAAACAAAACAAAATGCCACAATGATTGATCATTTTTTTGCAAGGGCCTATGAGCCTGGGGTCTCATTTTTGCAAAGTTACTTGCCACAGAAGATCCTTCTCAAACTCTACCTCTCATCTCTTCCCAACTTCTGACCAAATTTCCCTTTTTTCTGACCAAATTTCCCTTTTACAGATACTCCCTTAGTCAGCAGGCATTTGGGCGAGGAGCAGAAGGCAGCAGGTGGCAAGATGACTCAATCTTGGCTTCCTAGTGTGGTGTCACCCACTCCACATACACACCCTTGCCATTCCCCATGGTAGAAATGTGGCCGCCTTTTGACATACCTTTCTCAACTCTACAGGTTCTCTTCTTTCGCAGCCTCCAGCCCCTGTGGTTCATGTCTCTGACAGTTCTGTAACTTAGCAACTTCCCTATGAGATACTCGTCAGCTGCCAACTTTAGAATTTGAAGTCCCAATTTCTAGGAAAACCCATTCTCCTAGGGCTGCATCATTTGGCTTTATGGAGGTAAACAGAATTAGCCTCTTTCTGGGAAGACAACACTCCCCAAATAGGTGACCATTCCTCTGCCCTTGGCCCTGACATCCACCATGGGATAAGGGTCAGTGGACAGACTTGATCAGCTGAACTCAAGCCTTTCAGTAAGCCTGTGGGGAGCTGGGTGTCCTGAAATAGAGTAGTAGCCTGAATGATCTGAGCCTTACCCACAAATTTGGTACATTTTTTTCAAAAGTTCCTCCTGATGTTCAAAACATCATTCACAAAAGCCCTGATTAAAGAAAACATTTATTTTCCAATAATTTACATTATTCCATGTTTCTTCTCTATTTTCCATTTCCATCCAGATGTGTATTCACATGTAAAATGTAAGTCATAAAAGAAAGGCTGCTGTTCCAGTATCAGCCTTTCCATTCAGATCTCCCTCCATTCAGTCAGCTGTCAGCAATGTCCCAGCCTCAGAGAGACCAGAGCCCTCATCATCCCACTCACAACTTCCAGCATTTCCATTGGCCAAACGTGGCTCGAGACAGCAGTCCAGCCTGATTAACTTCCCTATTAGATGACTGATGCCTGGTGCTGGAAGCTTCCTGTAATGACTTCTTTCACTCTAAAACATATAAACTTGAGTGAAGGTAGGCGAGAGTAGTTAATATAATCACACAGCTGTAACTTAGTTTATACATTTCACAGTTTATTTTCTAAAAGTAGGCAATAAGTATTACGATTAATGAATGAAGAAGTTTTTAAAGTATTATAACTTTCTCATTATATTCAGGAGATAAATATATTTGGTAGATAAATACTTCTGTTCTTTTTTGGCACCTGTGTAATAAATTGGTTTTCATTTGAATTCCTTTTAAATACTGTTAGGCTGGAGTTTTCAAAGAGTGCTATGAATTTGTTTCATAGGTGAAGTACTAAATTCATTACAGTTCAAAGCATTTTCTATAGAATTTCTTGAATATATTCTGTTCACACAAAATATTTATGCTAATATTTTCTCACATTCCATAGGTTGCCTTTTCATTTTATGGATTGTTTCCTTTGCTATGCAGAAGCTTTTGAGTTTGACATAATTCCACATCTACATTTTTATTTTTCTTGCCTCTGCTTTTGGTATCATATCAAAAAAACCAAAAAACATCATTGGGAAGACCAAAGTTAAGGAGCTCTCTTTTTCTATTTTCTTCTAGGAATTTTATAGTTTCAGATCTCGCATTTAATTTTGAGTTAATTCATGTATATGGCATATGATAAGGGTCAAATTTCATTCTTTTTCAATTCATACAAGGGATTAATATATGAAATGTAAAAGGAGTTCATACAGCTGAGAGAAAAAAACAAACAACCACTTGAAAAAATAGGGAAAGGACTTAAATAGACATTTCTCAAAAAAGACATACCAAGAGCCACCAAGTATATGAAAAAATGCTCAACATCACTAATCATCAGAGAAAAGCAAATCAAAACCACAATGAAATATCACTTCATACTTCTTAGGATGGCTATTACTAAAAATAAAACCTAAACGATAACAAGTATAGGTGAGGATACAGGGAAATGGGAAATCTTGTACACTATTAATGAGAATGTAAATTGATACAGCCCTTATGGAAAACAGTGTAGAGGTCCCTCACAAAATTAAAAATGGAGTTACCATATGATCCAGAAATCCTCCTTTAGAGTAGGGTCTCAAAGACATATCTGTACTTCCATGTTCATTGCAGCATTATCCACAATGGCCAAGACATTTGAATATTAACAATGTCCACAGATAGGTGCATAGATAAAGAAATTGTGGAATATACATGCAATGGAACATTATTCAGTCTTAAAAAAGGGGGGGTTTGCTTTCCTATAATCAACAGCTGTAAAAAAGTTTAAAGCCATCACTCTGGCCACCAAGTAGCTCCAGCATTTGCTTATTAATCAATGCTCACTTTATCTTTATCCTAATTTCCTTTATTTGATCTTGTATGTATGGTGTATAGAGAGTTACATAACTTGTCTAATATTCACAACAGTATAAAATAAAAATATATTAAAAATCATTTGTAGTTCATAAGGCAAAAAATCCATCCTTTATTTACTTTTATGCTCATGAATAATATAAAGGAACAAGTGACACATCAAGGATGAAAAATGTAGAATGCACAGGGAAAGTTTAAAGGACAGTAGATCAACCAGAAAGATGAGCATCCATTAGATTATCTAGATGTGGGATGAAAAAGACATGGATGAATTCATAGCTCTTTTTTAATTTTCCCACAAAAAGGTGCAATTTCCCTCCAAGAAGTATATCAAATACTTACTCTTTAATCTCCTACAAATCAGTTTTGTGATTTTTATTCTTACATTCAAGTCTTTAGTGTCCAAGCTGAGGTTTTCATATTTTGTCAATAAGGTTAGAGAGCTCACATGCATTCCTGAGTAAGCAAATGACATGGCAAAATGTGTTTAAGAACATTAATGTAGTAACTCTGGAAGAGATATGTTGGAAAAATAAAATTAACAGTAGACCAGAAGGGTGATCAATTTATAGTACATCTCAACAGTCTGAATTCAACAGAATAATCATTTGTTTCTAGTGAAACAAATAACTTGACCTTGATTCAAGTTATTCAGAATAGTATATACAGTTGGTTCAACCACCCTGCTAGGCCTGGAATTGTTTTCACCTGCACCACAAATATTCTCTCATTTATTTGCTGCCTCCAATGAGAGCACAGTTGGCATGAGTGAGGAATGTTTATAGGGCAACAAGAACCAGACTTGAGCATGATTCTGCCCCTTGTTTTATCCCATAAATGTTCCAGTCACACCAAGCCCAATGAGTTTTTATAGAATGTATAAATTCAGCTTCAAAAGGTGGCCCTAATGTGTCTGTTTTCTGGGGATGCAACACAGGTATTTAGAGAAGATGAACACTCTGCAGGTGGCCTGTTGGGGGATGAGATTGTCCTCTTCCCCATAGTTAACTTGCCAAACAGACATTTTCATGGGGCATTGCTTTGTCAGTCATGCAGGGACAGCTGGAACCCAGAGACCAGAAATATCCAAGTAATATTTGAAAATAAGAAGTGGTATGACTCTCAGTCAGTATGAAGGTGCTGCAAGTGCCTAGGGCAACAAATTAAAGATGATGGCTACTTTCAGAGTTGTATAAGCACATTGTATTCTTAAAATTTATGTCTTACCTGCCTAGGCTCACTTTGATCCCAAAACATATCTAAGTTTCCTGCAAGAGATAATGGAGAGAAAGTCATTTGGCAGAAATGGGAAAGTCAAGAAAAGGAACAACTTTATGTTGGAAAGAAGTATGTATGGTAAGAATCTGTGGTGGTCTGATATGACAGCCGCACTGTCATCTGGGTAGGGCCTGGGGTTTTCTGTGCAAATGGAGTATAAAACTGGTTCTCAGAAGAGATGGTAGAGATGTAGGGTTCAGAGGCTTTTGCTTACTTTTGCCAACTCTCGCCAGTCAGAAATATTCTGTAATTTCACTTTTTTAACCTTTGGATTCATCCCATTTTAACATCCTTGTATGTCATAAAAACATTGAGGATGAGAAGATTGAACCTGATGGAAGTCATGTTTTTCTCTGTTTTCATCATCCAACATCAATAGACTGATGCTGTGACCTTGACTGGCACTTGCGTTTGTTGTTAGTTTCAAAGCTGAAGAAGTTAGTGGGTGTCTTTCGCTTTCCTTTCCTTTAACTGCAGTTTTTCAAAAGTTGGCAGACATGTTTGATACAATATTATCAAAGAATTCATCACTGTGGACATCGGAATGTCTTCCTTGTCTTTGTGTTTTTCATCTTTATTAATTAGTCATGAGTAAGACTCATTCTTGTCCTTGGCATTTTTTCTGTTGTGAATTTCATGATACACCATGCAAGGGTGGCCCACAGTTTCAGATGATTGATCAAAGCACCCTTGAGCTCATACTGTTCATTGGTGACACATCCCTTGAGTTTTGAATAAGTTCAGATATTTTCATCTCAACTATATTCTACCTTCTTGTTTCCTGTCCTCATTATTTAATTTTCTGCCCATTCATTTATGTCAAGAACTGATCTGTGTCCTTTAATTTTTATCACTTGTACTAACACAGAACAACATTTCAATAGTTAATTTTTAAAAGCATGCTTCTTTCAGTTATAAGCATTTAGAACTCATATTTAGACTCATTTCTACACACTTTGGGCATATTACAGATAATCAAACCACAGTGCACACACTCCTGATAATTCCATCTCACATTGTTCATTATCTTTAAAGACTATCTTACAGAGGGGTTCCCATTAAAATTAAAAAGATTTTTGAACTCAGAGTACAATCAAGTCATAGAAGGCTGGAGGTAGAAGAAAGTTTGGGCTCAGCGCCTGTGGCTCAAGTGACTAAGGTGCCAGCCACATACACCTAAGGTGGCGGGTTCAAATCCAGCCCAGGCCCACCAAACAACAATGACGGCTGCAACCAAAAATAGCTGGGAGTTGTGGTGGGCACATGTGGTCCCAGCTACTTGGGAAGCTGAGGCAGGAGGCTCGTTTGAGCCCAGGAGTTGGAAGTTGCTGTGAGCTGTGATGCCACAGCCCTCTACCCAGGGGGACAGCTTGAGGCTCTGTCTCAAAAAAAAATAAATAAAAAGTTTGTAGGTAATTTTTGTCTGAACCCTCACTTTATAGACATGGACCAAGTGCTGGCAGCTATTCACCCAGGTCAGACAGTAAATTCAGGATTCCATGTCTTCTGACTCTTATTCCAGGAATTAACTCCAAGAAAAGAAAAGCAGAACAAAACCCTAAACTGTAGAGAATGCATGCATAAATAATGGACTAATTATGCAAACATTTATGCACAACATGAAAAAACACAACACAATAAGCTTAACCTTAATTAGGGAGAGTTAAATAGAAGAGTGTTTTTAAAATGTATCTAATGGAAGAATGCATGATGGCAGAAAATGTAATTGTTTAGTAAATGCATAGGAAGAGGTTTTCAGAAAACTTGATGAAAAGATAGGCTACTAGCACATTTTTAATGTCATATTTCATAAAACAAGTACATTTTTAATATCCTATTTTACAAAATGAGTTTATCTGAAGAAGGAGTGGTAGTAAGATTCAAAAGAAGATACTGTCAACAACTTTAACACACTGAGCTAGTTTCTATTACTGCTGCTGTGGGATGGGCCAGGAAAAAAAAAACAAACACTTACGCCACTTGATATTTATGATAAGTATTTAAGAAAAGCCTTTAATTGGGGGACTGGACAGTGTCTTATTTACTTTGTAACTGTGGAGTCTGACAGGGTGCCCTGGGTAATACAGAGACAATACCCTATCAGTAGTTATTTACAGACAAGATAGAAAAAGGGCAGCATGCATAAATTGAAAAAAGAAACATTGACAGCTCAGAGCAAATGGAAGAGATAGGGGCAAGGATAGAAAGAGATTAGTGCACTTTGGGGGCTGGGGCTGGGGAGTAAAATCAAATTATACCTGCTTCTTTTTTTTTTTTTTTTTTTGAGACAGAGCCTCAAGCTATCCCCCTGGGTAGAGTGCTGTGGCATCACAGCTCACAGCAGCCTCCATCTCCTGGGCTCAAACGAGTCTCCTGCCTCAGCCTCCCAAGTAGCTGGGACCACAGGGGCCCGCCACAACACCCAGCTATTTTTTGGTTGCAGCTGTCATTGTTGTTTTGGCAGGCCTGGGCTGGATTCGAACCTGCTACCTTAGGTGTATGTGGCTGGCACCTTAGCCATTTGAGCCACAGGCGCCGAGCCCTTGCTTCTTCATTAATTTTGCATATCAACCCTGCTTATAAAGTGGGACTAAGATTTCAGGTAGGAACTATAAATAAAGTTAGAGGACCTAAAGAGTGTCAATGTGGTGATGCAATAACAAGATAGCTAAAATTTAGCAATCATTTTCAACCCTTGAGATATTTTCTAATGGAAAAACTGAAAAAAACATTCCTGATCCAATTCGGATAGGAATCATGTTGACAATCCCTGGTATATTGTATATAGAAAAATAATACTCTTTATTAGGCATTTATTATCTTCTAGGTACTTTACTGGAAATTTTGAATATTCATTTATTCCTCACAATCTTCAAATAATGAAAATAATAGCCAGGATGGTGGTTCACACCTGTAATTCTGGCACCTTAGGAAGTTGAGGAGAGAGGATTGCTTCAGGCCGTAGTTCAAAATCGGCCAGGGAAACATAAAGAGCTCACCTCTTTTAATAATAATAATAAAAATAGCAGCTATAATTTATGACTGCTTACAGTGTACCGAAAAACACTGTAATTAATATTTCATACGGATTATCTAGCTTACTTTTCTTGCTAAATTTCGTGAGTTAAGTACAATTATTCATTTTGTTTGGAGAAGAAGGATGAAATAGTTGCAAACTAAATCTCTTAGGAAGCATTTAATTATTTATAAATATTTATCATAATGAAGTATTTAGCCCATACTTGGGAGAAGTTTGAACCTTAGGGAAACAGGATGAGAACCTCTTTCGTCCTTGGGATGTGCCTGGAGCATTTCCCTGGACTGTGAGGAGACTCGTATCACATTCCTATGTTTGAAAGGCCAGAGTTGGTCTGGACCATGAACTTGTCAGGCAATTGTTCAGGCCCTAGGTTTACATCTAGAGCACTCTCTGGACAGGAAAGAGAACAACCCTTCTCTTCCTGGGCTCTGCCCCAACAAGGGGTCCAGCCTTCCCAGAAATATGGCTCTCCACAGTTATTCCGTCAGAGACCGTCATTGTTTACTTAAGTGTCAATACTTTTGAAATTATTAATAGTTCCTGCTATCTTATGTACTTCAAGGCAACATGATTTCATTTCTATAAAGAAAAGCAAAGTATAGAGTTTGTACTTTGTTAAATTAGCTTGTTCTCCAGTTAATTTCACTCAAATGTTATTTGTTTGTTTCTCTACTGGCTTTTAATTAATGGAAATAACTATTTCTGGAATATTCCACACTTAGAAAAAAAGTTCTTGCATTACTGTGAGAAATAAGATTAAAGCATTTTGATTTAAAATAATTTGAAACTACATTTTATTAGAATATTTGATTCCTTTAAGGCAGAGCCTAGCACCTTAACAAGAAAATGACTATTGTCCAATATTGCTGGTGATGCAACATGAATGAATACCCACCTGCCATTTTTGTTATATGTTTTCATAATCAGACATGCCTATCAGTCATGCTCCTTTCTCTGCATTCTTCCCAGTCATTTAACCCCTTCTTGGCAATACAGCTTTTTCTGGCTCCAACAATCTCAATTTTACTCTAATACCTTTACTCATAGGAGGCTCAGTGTTAAATTTGGTCTGAATTACTGCTCATCTTCTTTGAGGGGAAAGACAGTTTGACCTCATTCAATACTCTTCTACAGGGTGGTCATAATCTGAAATTATATATATTAATTATGTTACTGAATTATACATATTAATTCAGTTACTGAATATCGTCAGTGATTTACTGACATGCCATTATAATATATGATACATTCAGCAATATTACTTGAGATACTCAGAGATGTTGATTCCCAGCAGCAACAAAAAGTTCAATACACTGTGCAAAATTTGCAGGGAACATGGTGCTTGTAGCCAGAGTTTTTATCAGTCCCTGCACATGCATGTTTGAAATGCGCCTCAGATGATTTGTGCCTCTGATTTCCACTGAATAAACCTTCATATTTTGCATACTCCAGAGGAAGTAATAAAAGTGGTTTTGAAGTGAGGAGCATGCATCCTACTCCACAGGGCAACATTATTTTTCTCAGTTTTGGAAATTATCAACCACCTGGTCTCTCATACCCCTGAATGAACCTGGTGCATCTTTTGATATAAGCACTCCAGGTGGCTTCCCCTAGCTCTTCATGAGTGAGCATTAATTGCCACTTAATGTGGTGACATACATTAAACATTCTTCCAAACTTGTGTCCACCCTGTGTTAAATAGAGTGCCCATCTGTCAGTGGAACACAATCATGTTTTTCCAAGTAAACAAAAGGCTCAAAATGAATCAGCTCAGCAATCAGCTCAGAGTCAGCTAACTGGTCATAAGACATGGGCTGGGTTTCTGACACATAATTTGGGCCTAAGAGGTAGAAGAACTAGAGTCATCCCTTACTTAGCTTTATGAAGCTGTTACATTGGGTGGTGGTAACCACTTCACTTGCTACCTCACAGGTTTTACAAATGGTAGCAACAGGTACAGGCAACATTTTCTCCTGTAAAGTGTGGCTCCTGGGCTAGCAGTGTCAGTAACACCTGGGAATTTATTGTAAATATAAATTCTCAGGCTCTACCCCAGACCTACTCAGTTAGAAACTCTGGAATTAAAGCCCAGCAATCTCTATTTTATTTAATAAGCCCTCCAGGTGATTGCAATGTATGAGATATGACAATTAAGTTCATGAAATCATCCTAGAAAAATGTGCTAGATACCTCATTGCTGAATATCACTATGGTCAACTCTAAAGTACTAACTCCCTTTGGGAAGCTATGCACCAAGGCCAGCACCTATCCCATCCTTCAAAGCAATTTTGGCTCTTCTTTTCTGGAATGGACATCAGAGCTGTCATCATATTACCCTTGATGTCCTGAATGTCATTAAAATGTCTTCCTTTCAATATTTATTATATCTTTGAGTAGTGAAAAGTCATTGGGGGCCACATCAGGTGAATAGGGAGGGTATTCCAATACAGTTATTTGTTTACTGGCTAAAAACTCCCTTACAGGCAGTGCCATGAGAGCTGGTATACTGTTGTGATGCAAGAGCCATGAATTGGTGAAAAGTTCAGGTTATTTTTACCTGATTTTTTCCACACAGCTGTTTTAGCACTTCTAAATAGTAAACATGGTTAACTATTTGTCCAGTTGGTACAAATTTATAACAAAAAATCCCATATTGAAAAAGTTAGGAACACTGTTTTGCATCTTGATTTGGACTGATGGAATATTTTTGATTGTGGAGCACTGACTGACTTCCTCTGTGCATTTTGATGCTTTGTTTCAGAGTGGTATTGGTACACCCATGATTCATCACTGGTGGCCCAAAACACCATCTTGCTTCTCCAATAGGTCTTGGTAAACTTCAACCCTCCTTTGCTTTTGTTCATTGGTGACTTATTTCAACTTCCTTATGCCAAGATTTTTAGTTAATGTTTTCCTCACTGCTTCTCTATCACTGTTTACGTGGTCTGCTGTACTTCTCACAGTCAACTGACAATTTTGATGCACAATTCAACATGTTTTTGCAATGTTTTCATCAGTTCTTATTATTGGACACCCTGACCTCTCATTAATGATGCTTTCTCTCCCCTCAGAAAAGTATTTAATCCATTTATACACCGCCATTTTCTTCATGGCATTATCCCCATAAACTTGGACTAACATGTTCTTGATTTCACTTTCACTCTTGCCAATTTTATTCTTTATTTTAGGTTAATTTGAGGATACAAAGAATTAGGTTACAGTGTTTGCATTTGGTTATGTCCTGCCTCAGGGAGGTGTGCCATATACCCCACATTGTGCCACTTAAGGGGGAGCATACCCATCCTCCTCACTCTCTTCTCCCCCCACATATTGAATTGAATTGAGTTTTCCTCTTGTGTGGGCATGTAGTAAATTATCTACTGGCTTCATATTAGCATTGAGTACAATGGATACTTGTTTTTCCATTCTTGTGATACTTTACCAAGAAAAATGTGTTTCAACTCCATCCAGGTTAATGCAAAAGATGTAACTAAGGTCTTTATCTTTTTTATGGGTGCATAGTATTCCATGGTATACACATACCACAGTTTATTAGTCTTTTCCTGAATTGATGGACATTTAGGTTGTTTTCACATCTTGGAGATTATAAATTGAGCTGCTATAAACAATCTAATGCAAATATCCTTACAACAAAATTATTTCTTTTCTTCTAGGTAGATGCCTAATAATGAAATTTCAGGATCAAATAGAAGGTCTATTTTGAGGTCTTTGAGGATTCTCCATACTTCTTTCCAAAGAGGCTGTGTTAACTTACAATCCCACATACAATGTGAAAGTGTTCCCTTCTGTCCACATCCATGTCAGCATCTGCCTTTTTGGGACTTTGTGATCTGGGCAATAGCTAGAGTTAGGTGATATCTCAGGGTGGTTTTGAATTGAATTTCTCTAATGATTAGAGACAATGAACATTTTTCATATGTTTATTAGCCATTTGTCTATTTTCTTCAGAGAAAGTTCTGTTCATATGTCTTGCCCAGTAATAGATGGGATTGTTTGATCTTTATTGTTGTTGTTGTTGTTGATTAACTTGAGTTTTCTGTATCAACCCTTTGTCAGATTCATAACATGCAAGTATCTCTTCCCATTTTGAAGGTTGTCCAATTGTTTTCATTTTTGTGTCCTTAGCTGTGCAGAACATTTTCAGTTTAATTAAGTCCTATTTGTTTATCTTTGTTGTTCTTGTGATTACCACTGAAGTCTTCTTTATAAAATCTTTCCCTAGGTCAACATTCATAAAATTTTCTCTCACATTTTCTAGTATTTTTATCATTTCATGTCTTAGATTCAAATCATTTATCCAGCTTGCATCAACTTTTGTAAATGGTGAAAAGTGCAGGGTTCAATTTCAGCCTTTTATATAGGATTTTTCAGGTCTCCCAATACCACTTATTAAATAGGGGTTCTTTTCTCCAGTGTATGCTTTTGTTTGGTTTAAGATCAGATGGTGATAAGAGATTGGTTTCATCTCTTTCCATCTATTTCATATGTCTATGTCTCAATTTTTGTGCCAGTACCATGTTGTTTTGGTTACTATGGACTTGTAGTATAACCTGAAGTTTTGTAGAATGATGCCTCTAGCTTTGTTTTTATTACTAAGAATCACCTTGGCTATATAGGTTTTTTTTTATGGTTTCATATAAAATGAAGAACTATTTTTTACAGTTCTTCAAAGTATGATGTTGGTAATTTAATGTGGCTCACAATAAATCTGTAGATTACTTTTGATAATATAGACATTTAACAATATTGTTTCTTTCCAGACAATATCATGGCATGTTCTTCCATTTCTTAATGTCTTCTATAATTTCTTTTCCTAGGGGTTCATAATTCTCTTTGTAGAGATCCTTCACCTCTTTTGTTAGGTATATTCCTAGGTATTTCATTTTCTTTGAAGCTACTGTGAAGGGATTTGTGTCACTGATTTGCTTCTCAATTTGGGTGTTACTGGTGTATATAAAGGCTAATAATTTGTGAACATTGGTTTTTTACCCTGAGACATTACTGTATTTCTTGATCACTTCCAGGAGTCTTGTGGTTAAGTCTCTGGGGTTTTCTAAGTATAAGGTCATATCATCAGCAGAGAGAGAGTTTGACCTCCTCTGCCCCCATTTAGATGCTTTTAACTGCCTTCTCTAGCCTGATTGCAATGGCTAGAACTTCCAGAATTATGTTGAATAGTAGTAGCAATAGTGGACATCCTTGTTTGGTTCCAGTTCTAAGTAGAAAATATTTCAGTTTTATTCCATTCAGTATGATATTGTCTGTGGGTTTGTCATAGATGGCTTCAATCAGTTTAAAAAATGTGCCTTATGTGCCTGTTTACTTAGGTGTTCTTATTAAAAAAGGATGTTATATTTTGTCAAACACTTTTTCTACATCTATGGAGAGGATCATATTGTTTTTGTTTTTTATTCTATTGATATGGTGAACTAAATTTACATATTTGTTTATGTTAAACCAACTTTGTATCCCTGGGATAAAGCCTGATTGATCATGATATAGAATTTGTTTAATAGATAGCTGTAATCTATTTGCTAAAATTTTATTGAGTATTTTTACACCAATATTTATTACTGAAATTGTCTGGTAGTTCTCCTTTTTCTTGTTTTTGATATCAGGGTGATGTTTGTTTCATAGAACATGTCGGGGAATGTTCCTTCCTTCTTAATGTTTTGGAATAGGTTCTCCAATGTAGGTATAAGCTCTTCTCTGAAGGTTTGATAGAATTCTAATGTGAAGCTCTCTGGTCTAGGGATCCTTTTTGTAGGAATTTTTTTATTGTTTCTTCAATTTCAGGGCTTGATATTGGTCTTTTCAAGAGATCTATTTTGTCCTGTTTATGTCTAGGGAGATGGTGTGATTCCAGATATTGGTCCATTTCCTCTACATTATCATGTTTCTGGGCACACAGTTTTTTGTAGTAGTCAGAGATAATCTCTTGTATCTCTGTGGTATCTTTGTTATTGTCCTTTTTGCTTCTTATTGAGGTTATTAGGGATCTTACTTTTCTGCTTCTAGTTAATCTGGCTAAAGGTTTATACATTTTGTTTATCTTTGTGAAGAACAGACTTTTTGTTTCATTGATTTTATGAATGGTTCATTTTCAATTTAATTTAATTCTGATTTAATTTTAGTTATTTCTTTTTTTCTGCTGAGTCTGGGTTTGGGATTGGATTTCTCCTTTTACATTACCTTGAGATGATTCATTAGATCATTGATGTGCTCTCTTTCTATTTTTCAGATGTAGACTTATAATGCAATAAATTTTCCTCTTAGGGCTGCTTTTGCAGTGTCCCATAGGTTTTAGTAGTTTGTGGTTTCATTGTTGTTAAGTTCAAGGAATTTAATAATTTCTTCTTTTATCTCCTCCTTGACTCAAATGTCATTCAGCATAATGTTGTTTAGTTGCCATGCCTTTGTGTGGGATGAAAATTTATGTTGGAATTAAGTTCCACCTTTATTGCCTTGTGATCTGAAAAGATACAAGGTATAATTTCAATTCTTTTGATTTTGTTGAGGTTTGATTTGTGTCCTAGGGTATTATCTATTTTGGAGTATGATTCATGGGCTTATGAGAAGAACATATATTCATTAGCTTCGGGATGGTATGTTCTGTATATTTCTATTAAGTCTAATTGTTCTAGGGTCAAATTTAAGTCCCTTGTTTCTTTGTTTAATTTCTGTTTAGAGGATTTGCCCAATTCAATGAGAGGAGTATTAAAGTCTTCAGCTATTATGGTTTGTGGGGTATCATAATTTTTAGACCAATTGAAGTCCATTTTATAAATCTGAGAGCATTTAACTTGGCTGCATAAATATTTACAGTTGAAATGTCCTCTTTTTATATTATTCCCTTGACCAGAATGACATGACCAACTTTGTCTTTCATAGGTTTAGTAGCTTTAAATCCACTTGTATCTGAAAATAAGATTGCAACCCCTCTTTTTTTCTGATTTCCATTTTCCTGAAATATTGTTTTCCAACCCTTCACCCTGGATCTTGTATGTCCATTGAGGTTAGTGTGTTTCCTGCAGACAACATATGGATGGCTTGTACTTTTTTTAATTTATTTATTTTTTATTAAATCATAGTTGTGTACATTAATACTATCATGGGGTACAGTGTGTTGTTTCTATATACA
>NW_003852483.1:6050068-6073558 GCF_000181295.1 Otolemur garnettii | reverse complement strand
TTCCATTCTTGAGTTACTTTGCTAAGAAGAATATTCTCCAGCTCCATCCATGTAAACATGAAGGAGGTAAAGTCTCCATCTTTCTTTAGGGCTGCATAATATTCCATGGTGTACATATACCATAATTTATTGATCCATTCATGGTTCAATGGGCACTTGGGCTTCTTCCATGACCTAGCAATTATGAATTGGGCCACAATGAACATTCTGGTACAAATATCTTTATTGCAGTGTGATTTTTGAACTTCTCAATATATACCTAGCAGAGGAATTATGGGATCAAATGGCAGGTCAATTTTTAGTTCTCTAACTGTTCTCCAGATGACTTTCCAGAAGGGATGTATTAGTTTGCAATCCCACCAGCAATGTAGAAGTGTTCCCTTTTCTCCACAACCACGCCAGCATCTGTGATTTTGTGATTTTGTGATATAGGCTAATCTTACTGGTATTAGATGATATCACAAAGTAGTTTTGATTTGCATTTCTCTGATGATTAAGGATGGTGAGCCTTTTTTCATATATCTGTAGGGCATGCACCTGTCTTCTTCAGAGAAGTTTCTCGGGCAATTGAAGCAACATCAAAAATACACTACTGGGACCTCATCAAATTAAAAAGCTTCTGCACAGCAAAGAACACAGTAAGTAAAGCAAGCAGACAGCCCTCAGAATGGGAGAAAATATTTGTTGGTTATGTCTCCGACAAAGGTTAATAACCAGAATCCACAGAGAACTTAAATGTATTATCAAGAAGAGAACAAGTGATCCCATCTCAGGGTGGGCAAGGGACTTGAAGAGAAACTTCTCTGAAGAAGACAGGCTTATGGTTTTTTATCCAAACAGCTAGCCTGTGCCTCTTCAGTGGAAAATTTAAGCCATTTATATTTATTGAGAGAATTGATAAGTTTTAGAGAGTTCTATTCATCTTATTCATTGAAAATCCATTGCTTAGTTTTACCCTTTGTGCCATTGTGGAAGCTAGGTTTTGTTCTTTTGTTTGTAGGTATTTACTTTCCTGGTGTATGGTCAATGTGGAGAATAGGTCTGAGTATTTCCTGTAGAGCTGGTATTGTGGCAAACTTCCTTAATGTTTGCATATTATTTGATTTCTCCATCAAATTTGAAGCTTAATTTAGCAGGATACAGAATTCTGAACTAAAAATCGTTTTGTTTAAGAGGTTAAAGATAGATGACCATTTTCTCCCGGCTTGAAAGGTTTCAGCTGAAATGTCTGCTGTCATCCTAATGGATCTGACCCTATAGGTCAATTTTGCCAAATTTTTTAACAATAAATTTAATGGTTGTTCACTACTTTTATTCAAGTTCCAACATTCTTGTGACAGCACACAAAAGCATGCAACGACAATACTGAATACTACTTAGGAACACACTACCACATGTCAACATGATCACAGCTGTGAGACACTGATATACAACGTTATGAAACCTAACCAAGTTGTTTTTACAATGCTGCCAACCTAAGTGCACAGTGGCAGGTTGGCAAACATAATTGTCAGAACACATACTTTGACATCTCTGATGGTCATTCCAGAAAAAGAGCTCCAAAATAGTTTTGAAGAGTATACTGGTTGCTAGCATAAGTGCATAGCTTCCCAAGGGGAGTATTTTGAAGGTGACTGTGGTGATCTTCAGCAATTAGGTATGTAGCACTTTTTGTAGGATGAGTTCACAAAATTAAAAGTCAGGCCTCTACATTGAAATTTAAAGACCCTTTTCTTACATCTCCCCAAGACAGATATTAATGGAGAATATTATTAGTTTTAGACTTGGCTGCCTTCACACTGAGCCATAGTATGATAACAGTCATATGGATTTGATTCGTAGGCTGCTGATGTATCAGGAAATGCTCCATTTAATCTTGAAAATGAATTTGAATGTGTAGGTTCACACCAGGCAAATATTTATGTCCTGAAGCACAAAGAAAATTGAATTCAAATTTTTAAATCACTGACACTTTGACTAAGTGCATATTCTCAGGAATTGGGCCACACATGAATAAAACACACTTATGAAAGATTTGATAAAATGTCAAATCTTTATCTTAGAAGTCATAAGATTCTGAAGTTTTATGGGTTTCATTTTTATTTTTATTTTTTTCAATTAAGCAAGTATAGACTGTTAGGACAATATAATTAGTGGACACACAACTTCTATAACACAAAATAGTTCATTTCTTTAAACAATTTTTTAATTTACTTATTATTTGATAAATATTTAACCATAACCTTATTCATAGATATCTCTTTGACCAGACTTGACAGGATGTCTTCTCATTTTGAACACAAAAAGAGAAAGGCATACTGATTCTAACAAATTTAACAAATAAGCAGATATTCTGTATAGACCACTATACCACTTTATCAAAAATATAAATATATGTATTATAACATGAAACCACTTGTAAAATCTCATAATCAAACAGAGATTAAATAAGTATGAAAGTTTATCTCCATCTTGCTTTTTTAATTTTCTTTCTTTAGGAGCTCTAAAGTATAAAATATATAGGTTTGGTTGACTTCTTACTTGCCATTGACTATAATCAGAATTGGGGCAACTGAATGGTAAAATAACAAAGTCTTTAGGATAAGAAGGGTGACTATTTATTCATCCTTTTATCTCAGATTTAAAACTACACACACACACGTATATATATTACACACACGCACACACATATATATTTCCCTAAGTTAAATATTTAACAAGAGATGTAATTAAGATGCAGAGTGATTTGTGAGAAAGTACATAAGTGAAAAGACTGAAGAAAGGACCCACTCATTTTTCCACATTATGTGTAGGTAGAAATGTCATCAATCATCACTTCTTCTGAACAGCTCAGTTTTTGTCCATCACTTAATAGATGCTGCATGATGTTGCTCAAAGATTCATGTCAGCATCTCTGCCCATTTCCTCTATTTCCAGTACCCCTCAGCTCAAGCCTCTGCTCCAAAATTGCTCTTGTGCAGTGCTTTTAATGCTGCTCATTTCCAGTCATCAATTCTCACTTCTGCATACTGCAGTGCTTGGAGGCCACGTATCATCTGCCCTAGACTCAGTCCTCTTCATCTCAAAAAGTAATCTAAAGGGAACTAAGATATATGGCCAAGATTTTATGACATGATTTCCCCCCTTTCTTTGTATTCAAACCCCAGGCACAGGCCAGTGCAGTTTCTGCTTATTAAAAATATATGGGGAAAAAGATGAACTTTGGTAGTAGTTCTCTAACTCCTTACATTTGGGTTTCTACAAACTCTCTATGCATTCTAACTTTGGGAAAAAGCATTTTGAAGCTGGACCTGGGGTTTGCCAGCAAACTGGATTAGACCATCTCTATCTACAGTTCTGTTATAATGACAGCTTCCAGAATATCTGTGAGCACTCTGCACACAGCTGGACCAATATTCAGGTTATGTGCTCAAGAAATCTTTCATACTCTCCAGGCATTGGATGCTTATTGTTCTCATTCAGTTTACCCTCTTATCTTGGATATATCCCTCATTTATCAAATTTTTATTTATATTTCCATTTCCGGGCTGTTTTATCTCAATGTCTAGCTGCAGACCTTATAGAATGATGTCACATAAAATGCTTACAAATCCTCTCAAATGATACCTTGAGAAGATCAGAACCACAAAACTTCAGTGTCAAAGTGAAGTCAGGATTACCTCAATCCTCTTTACAAATTACCAGCACTTTAAAGTTCTCCATCCAGCTGAGAAAGAAGTTTATATACTGGTTTAGAAATCAACACAAACTTACCAAGAACCTACATTGTTCAAATCAAATGCTCAAACACACTTTAGCAGATGTTACTACATAAGCAACTTTAATTACTGAGGTAATTAAAGTGGAAACCACTTAGGCAGCAGCTTTTACAGAGGACACCTTTGTGACCCTGTGAGAAGGCTGTGGACATCAGCTAAGAACATGACTATCATGTAAGCACTTCAATCTAATGGAAACAAGACATACACTGACGCATGCATTAAAATCCTTATAATCCATGAACTGTGATGGTATCTATTTTGGGCAGCTACATTTGGGTAGCAGAGGGAAGACATGACTCAACCAATATGAGGTTTAATCAAGACTTGATAGAGTGAAGAAGCATGCCCCCAAAATGTGGTAAAGTGAATCAAAACACTTAAAAAGGCTTTATAGGTTCTGTGTAACCAAAATATGGTTACAGACTGAGAAAGAAATTTAATACATTGACACCAGTGATCCTAGGAACACTGAGATTCTCCCATGGTCCCTGACTTCACTTAGACACTGAAGTTTTGTGGTTCTGATCTTCTCAAGAAATTTGTTCTGGTGGTTAGAATAAGGTGACCAGATGTCCCACTTTTGGCGGGACAGTCTTGATTTTTAACAATTTGTCCCACGTCCCATGGTGTTTTTAAAAAGTCCGGATTTTTGGAAAGAATGCACAGCAATCTAGGGAAGGGTGGGACAACGGGAAGGGAATATACGGTTTTCGGCTGCTGAAAAGGTTAATATAACTCCATTTGGGAATGAAGAGGTTAATGTAACTCCATTTGGAAATAAAAAGGCTAATGTAAACTCCCTACTCCCTTCCTGGGCAAGGACACCAGGTGGACTGGCTGGCTCCCTACTCCTTTAAGCCACAGGCACAGCCCTATACATAATTTTTTTAATGTATTATATTTATAAATTGTACTTATGTTGAAATTTTAAAAATTACAATATTATTTTTGTGTTCTATGAAAATTTTTGTTGCTCCATATAGACCAAATTTTTAATCAAGAACACACCTCTCCTCTGTCCCACTCCCCACCCCACCCCCCGCCCCACCCCCATCAATGGCGTCCCACTTTACCAATGTTAAAATCTGGTCACTTTAGGTTAGAATCACCTCTCTTGGTTTCCCTAATGTATTAGAGGAATTTACCTTTGCTGTTCCAGCTCTTATTTCAAAAGACTCATTTGTAAGCAATGTTCAATCCGAATAACACACTGTAGACTTCTGTTTTCCTTAACCAACTTCAGCCTAAGGGCAATCTCCTTAGAATTGTGACTCCTCCAATGTAGAAAATAACAAATTTGACTATCCCTCTAGGGAAAATAGTGGACTGATAGCATCCTAACAATACTTTTGATTATAAGTATTACATCCAGAGTGTTAGCTTGGTCAGCTGCATAGGTAAGATGGGGCAGAAGGTCTATTTGACTATTTGGCTTTCCTTTTCCTAGGGGTCCTTTTTTGCTAGATCTGTGTCTTCTCCTTCTATTCCTCCACCATTTAGTTTTCTAGAAAATACATTCATTATCACAAATGCTATTTATTTTCTTGAGGCTATGCTTGAATATTGTTCAAATCTATAGCAAAAGAAACTCATGCTCCAAGTGATGCTAATATGTGTGACAGAGGAAATTGCAAAAATCAAAACATAGACATTTGTCAGAAATTTAATATGTTATAAAATTCATCTCTCCCTTCTGATGTCCCAGCACTTATATGAAAGGGATTATTTTATTTATTTATTTATTTATTTTTGGCCAGGGCTGAGTTTGAACCCACCACCTCTGGCATATGGGGTGCCCTACTCTTTTGAGCTACAGGTGCCACCCTGAAAGGGATTGTTTAAAAATTATACAAACTATTAGCATTCCATTCTTTAATATCACTTTCTCTTTCAATGTAGAGTTACTAAACAAGGAAAATGGACCTGTGTATTTTAGAGAAAAGATAAGCATACAAATATTTAAGTTTTTAACATTTTCTATTCATTAACAAAACTTAAGTATATTATTTGCCAAGATCTACTAGGTTTGCAGTCTGAGAAATAGAGATAAGAGTGTCCTGTTCAAATTCCAGCTACTAGATAGAACTAGAGTAGGTTATTTAAGATCTCTAAGTTAGCTTTTATTTTTATTTTTTATTGTGGGAAATAAGCAGATTTCCTCTGTGCATGAGAACTAAGGAGTACAAAATTGGCAGAGAGAAGAACATGAGGCCCTACTATCTCATCTTTATTTACTCAAGACCCAACTCTGGGCCTTCAGGTTTCAATAGTTATTTTGTGTGTGTAATGAATAAACACTTGTGGTAGACACTCTATAAATGTCAACTTTTATTATCATTGAAGGTTTTATAATTATTAATAAAATTTTATGAAAGATATAGATAGATTATATCAAATTTGTTTGGGGTGAGCTAAGAATCATTGGCTTTAATATTTAACTTGCACTCACAGATATACCACTAAAAGTGTATTGCTGTTTTCTATTTTAAATAGAGATATTGTGATGGGCACTTGTAGTCCCAACCCCACAGGAGGCTGAGGCAGGAGGATTGCTTCAGCTCAGGAATTTGAGGTTGCTATGAGCTAGGCTGACACCATGGCTCTCTAGCCTGGGCAACAGTGTGACAATCTACATCAAAACTAAAAGAAAGGAAAAAAAGAGAGGGAAGGGAAGGGAAGGGAAGGGAAGGGAAAGGGAAAGGGAAAGGGAAAGGGAAAGGGAAAGGGAAAGGGAAAGGGAAAGTTAAGTTAAGTTGAGTGGTTCTCAACTTTCCTAATACTGCAGCACTTTAATACAGTTCCAAAGGAGTCACGACCCACAGGTTGAGAACCACTGGTAGAGTCTTGGTCTATCTTAACACAGTCATGTGACAAACACATATCTAGTGTCTATATAGATAATAGGGAGCATTAAAGCTATAAAAATTGGGTTTTGCATAATATTTTATAACTCCAATATCTAAGAGGAGAGGCAAGCAAGGAAATTGGTGATCATAGCTTGTCTGGTAAGGACTAGAATCCCCAGACACTGAGGAGTTTCAATGGGACAGATGTTCAGAATGAGAAACCATGATAATTGGGTGATTAGCACTGAGTTTTTACTCATTTTATTTTGAAAAAGATTTTCCTATCATGTCTCACCCCAGCTAAAATCATTCAATAGCTACCCTTTATTTGGATAAATTTTAAAATGTCTTACTCTTCCTTTCAATGTAATCTCTAATATGATGGCCCTCACCCTTCCACTCATATCTTCCACACCTGATGCCACTCACAGCCAAACATTCTCAGAGTTTTTCAGACATAATCCTAATTTTCTAACCCTGACTCCTTTGCTATGCCTAAGAGGACCTTCCCTCACATTTAGGCATTTACAATACTACAAGTCTCAGGTTAGATGCTACTTCTCTAGGAAGTTTGCTTTAATATCCCCATGGAGATTTCTCCATAGATGGTGTCAGATGATGTGAGACTCACTAGAATAGCCTCAGTTCCCCAAAAGATGTGGTTTGGGATGAGAAAGGATGAAAAGGTAAAGGATGAGGAAGCTTCGATTCTTGAGGGGTTATGGGGTCGCCCCTAATATGAAATTGCAGTTGCAATGTGATCAGTTATAAAAGGTAAAAGTGACCAGTGGAATTAGAAATGGTAGATGACCCAGCTCCCAAAGGCCTGGCTCACTGGATGCATAAGGAAATGCAAAATCATAGGGGGAAAAGTGAAATATACAATCCCTTGTTAAATGTTATCTATAATAGTTAAAATGAGGGTATAAGAGACTAAGTACTTAGCCTAGACTGAGCTCAAATATCAGACAGTCTGCACTATAGACACTAGCCCCACAGCTAACCTCAAAAGAAACCATTATGCTAGGAAGACAGACAGTGCCTCTAAGACCTATAGTCACCAAAAATGTAGTCCAGGGAGGGTAGGGCAAAACCAAGAAAATACTGAAACCAGGGGGTATAAGTATGTAGTTATCTCATCAGCTTCTGGAAGAACCTTTGCTAAAATGAATGTGAGAGTGATTAGTTTAGAAGGAGTATCTATGGTTCTTCCTGCAGTACTGCTGAGGAGAGAGATGCTTGGGTTAAAACAGAATCCAGGGCTCACTATGGAACAAATGATCACACTTCACCATACACAATCCAGACACACAAAAGTTTATTCCTTAAGGAATGGCTAGCCTAGTGGACAGAATGAAAATCACTGCAAAGTTGTTTACCCTGAGAAGGAAGACTGTCTGACTCCCCCTATAAATGTCAACTGGGACCCTGGATGAAGCAGTTGGTGTGGTTTTCATGTGAGCTGCTCTGGACTGAGCATATGACACTCAAGACATTCATTCATTGATTATTTCCCTCATGCAGGGCATGAGAAATCCTGTGACTAGGGGGATCTCCTTTGCATAATCACTCCATGCAGCTTTATTGCTGCAAAATCAAGCAATAGGCCAAGAAACCTTATTGGATTTGCTATCTCAACACCTCAGTAAAAAAAAAAAAAGAAGTAGTAAATTAATTAACAAGAAAATGGAAAAGAGAGAGGAGACTCAAGGGACTCATTTAAGCAGGGTAGAAACCTTTAGATGGTTGTTTAAAAATGGGATAAATAAAGCAAACATTAATGAGGCTGAACAAAGGTCTTAATAAAGTGCTCTGGGAGATTGGATGGGCCCCCGGGAATCCCTGCTGAAGCCCTGCTAGTAAAAACTCCATGACGGGACCCTATGTAAGTCTTCTCTATTTAACCCAGTTTGGAGAAATTTTAAACATTAGAAAACAAAGCTTACGATGAGAAACCTAGCTTAAAATGAAATGGATGAGGCTGAGGCTGAGTAATCAAATGAAGTTTATGGAGGAGCCAGGGTCTCTTGGCTCAACCCTGCAGGAACACAGAGTCTTGTGCATGTGAATGGGAAATGTCAAAGGGTGAAGAGAAATTTCTGGGACTTATTAACATGTGCACTCCATGTACTTTTGTATCAAAACCACATTGGTAAGCCTAACAAGGGCTATAATTAAATTGAGAGAATATAGGAATGCAAGAATTGATAGGATTTCTCTTAAAACAAGAGTTTGAATGAAAATTGGAGAGTTTTCTTTCTCTTTTTTTTTTTTTTTTTTGAAACAGAGTCTTACTCTGTTGCCAGGCTAAAGTGCCAAGGAGTCAGCCTAGCTCACAGCAACCTCAAACTCCTGGGCTCAAGTAATCCTCCTACCTCAGCCCCCAAGTATCTGGGACCAAAGGCACCTACCATGACACCAAATAATTTTTCTATTTTTAGTAGAGATGGGGTTCTCCTACTCAGGCTTATCTTGAACTCCTGAGCTCAAATGATGCACAGCTTCGGCCTCTCAGAGTGCTAGGATTACAGGCATGAGCCACCATGCCTGGCTAAAAATTGGAATGTTTAAATAGGCTTTATGTAAGAGGCTGTGTCTCTTTTACCTGATTATATTATGGGGATGGCTATTGTATCTGACTGGGGAACATTTCTCCTACCTAGTGTTACAAAACCTAACATTTATTAATTTACCCTTTAGGAAATATTAATTGGATGACGTGCTAAATGGGAACCTATAAGATTACTGAACCCTCATGTTAAAGACTAGAAACTGGAGACTGTGGTGCTGGTTGAGACAATTTCTCTGCATACTTGCCCTGTGTGGAGCACAGACTGAGGCTCACTCCCAGCAGCAACTACTTTGACTTTGGAACATAGAATTTCCATTTAAGTGGTAATTACTATCTTATGATCAGATATTAATTGAAATGGCCCCTATCACTGAAAGAAATAAAGAAATCTTTAAACTTGAAATATTATCAGGCCTTGGGTGATTTAGGAGAAATGCTTCAATAGAAAGGACAATGATCAGAGGAGTTCCATCATAAAATGAAATTGATTTGTATGGGAACATGTCACTAGAGTGTCTTGATCCTTTCCTCTGTTGCTGTAACAAAATACTTGAGACTGGGCAATGTTTTAATTTAAAAACCAGAAATTTATTTCTCACAATTCTAGAGACTGGGAGGTCCAAGATCAAGGTGCCAATTGGTTCGGTGTTTTGTGAGGTCACTTTCCTCATAGTTGGCAATATCCAGGTGTCCTCACATAGTGGAAGTCAAAAGGGCAAATGCCCCTAAACTAATTCCCTCCAGCCCTATTAGAAGACACCATTCATGAGGACAGCCCCTGTGACTTAATCACTCTCTAAGTGTCCCTATCTCAAATGCCATTACACCAGGGATTAAGCACATGAATTTGGGGGAGATTCAGACCATAGTGCAGGGGAATGTAAAAGTTACTCAGTGTGTTTATGAGCAGGTAGACTCTTTTCCTCTAGGACAGTGGTTCTCAACCTTCCTAATGCTGCGACCCTTAAACACAGTTCCTGTGGGTCACAACTCACAGGTTGAGAACTGCTGCTCTAGGAAAATGACCCCCACATTTTTAGCCAATTATCCAGAAGTGCAAGTAGAGATGTGCTGCCTGAAATGTGTCCAAAGAGAGGTCAGGCCCTTAAATCTGTTAGTCTGAGACTAACTCTAGGTGGTGATCACCTGAGTTGTTGTGCAAGGTGCCAGTTGGTGTCAGAACTATTATTTTACATGGTTTAACTTTGGGGCCACCTGAGGTGGCCAAGCAAAAAGGCCTGATAAATTGGCCTATTAAAAGAATGCCTGTCTGAGGCTTGCCCTGTGAAAATTACTCTAGAAATCTGGCGGTGTATTGAAGTGGGACATGTTAATGCCTATTGGAAAAATCCCCTTCCAGGATTAGAAGCTAATTAGGGCCAAGTGGATGTCCTCATGTGGTCACTTGAGGTGATCACCTGGTTCCATGAAATGAAAGGGCAGTGGAGGCTGCAGCAATGCAAGGATTGACTTAATTAAATTAATTCCTTCTGCACTTTCTGAGGCACAGAAGTCCAATACAGACTGATTGTTTTTTCCCAATAAGAAAGTCAGAAACTCTAAAGGCTGTGGAATAGATTCCCTGGAGGAAGGCCCTGGGAGTTGAACAGATACCAGTAGCCCTGGGGTGCTACAGATGGGTCCAGACAGGAATAGATACTGACGCTAGTCTTGGCTTTGCTTAGCTAGTGATAGATGCAAAATGATCAGAGTACTACAAAAAGAACCAGAACAGAAGATACTGCATAAATTTGAACCAACAAGTCATATTCCTTCAGTTCAAGAAATAGACTTCTGTCCTCACAGTACTGATTTGATAGAGGACTAGAATATGCAATTAAGACACTGTTCCTCTAAAGCGGGAAAAGATGTCGATATGGAAGACTGGATGGTGTACATTTTTGAATGTGTACTGACCCTCAAAATAAGGGGAGCCAAGGGACTGGTCCCACTAGGTAGCAACATCCAGGTATCTTCACATGGTAGAAATCAGAAGAGTAAACATCCCTCCCCTTTTCTGAGGGACCTAAGGAAGAGAAGGTGAAGGAGGATGCTTTTATGACTACGTGATTCTTCCCACAGTAGGAATATGATATGTACATATTTTTTTTCTTTCTTTCTTCTCCACATTACTTCAAATTTTTACTTAGCTGCTATGGTAGTCCCAGGACCAAGGCTTCAGCTTCAAACACCAGAAGCAGAAATAATTCCTGAACAAAAAATGTAACTATGGTTTTAAACCCTAATGAAAAAGTCTCAGGGGAGGCACCTGTGGCTCAAAGGAGTAGGGCCCTGGCCCCATATGCCAGAGGTGGTGGGTTCAAACCCAGCCCCGGCCAAAAACTTCAAAAAAAAAAAAGTCTCTAAGAGCCAGATGGGGTATTGTGCCTTGACTTCATCAAACTGGGGTTGACAGAAAATGCAGATACATTGCCTAATGGTTGAAATATCCCCCAGTTATGGGCGTTATCCTATAAGAATGAGGGTGGGATGAGGGAGAAGCACTTGCTAAAATCGTTATCAGTGCCAGTGAACTAGACTAACACAATGGCTAAACCTAATATACCTTTCAAATATGGGAAAGTTTGGGTATAACTGGAGAGGAGAAATACTAGCTGATGCTAACACTGAATATTTGGGTCACACAAGGAAGGGAATCACAATATTACACTCATACTTTTTAGAGACTTGGGGCAATAGATTGTATTTTCTCTTAGCTCAATTATACCAGATGCTGGAGGAGGTGAAGCCATATATTGCTGAAAGCATCCCAGCTTATGGGTTGAACTTGACAGAATTGAATGCCCATCTGAGTGGGCCTACCCTGAGTGACATTTTGGTTGTATAATATGATGATGGACTGGACTAATTATTAACGATATTAATGACTGAATAAGACTCTAGTACTATGCTAACATTTTTTGATTCTTATTTTTCAGATTATTTATACTATATTGCAATATGGTCAAACGCTGGCATTGTTGATAAGAGTATAATACTGATAATAACAGGAAACTGAGTTAAAAGCTTCCTATCCCTATGCTTTATTGGTTCCTCTAAATTTTAGATAGATGAAAAGAACCATTGGTAAAGATCTCAGCAGAGTCTGTTGTATGGTGAAGAATTTGACTTTTGGCCCTAGTTCCTGACTAACTCTAAAACCCTTAGAAATTCCCAAGAGATAAGAGTGTTGTTGTTATTTACAAGCCCCTAGGATCACATCCCCAATTGTGTTAAATAAATTACTTGGGATGGAGGTAGACCATGAAAGAGTAGAAAGAGCAGCCACATGTGGCAGAGTTGGCTTTGAGACATAATTTACATTTTACCTCTCAATCTCTGGCAAGCAGAGGGACTGGAAATTGGATTAAACCATGTGGTAAATGATTCAGTCAGTCCTGCCTGTGTAAGAAAACACAGGAGGACACCAAAGCTCACTGAAGCTTCCTAGTTGATAAAGATACTGATGTGCCAGGTTGGTGACATATCCAGATTTCATGGGGAGGGGCACAGAGGCTCTGTGTTCAGGATGCTCCTAGACCTTGCCACATATGTCTCTTCTTTGGCTGGTCCTGGTTTGTATTGCTAAAGATAAAACTAATCATAAGTATTTCCTGAGTTCTGTGAGTTGCTCTAGTAAATTATCAAACTTGAAAGGGTCATATGACCCCTACATTTTTAGCCAGTTATCTAGAAGTGCAAGTAAAGATGGGCTGCCTGAAATGTGACTGTTGTCTAAAGAGAGGGCAGGCCCTTAAATCTGTTTATCTGAGACTAACTCCAGGTGGTGAGCATCAGAGTTGTAGGGCAGGGCACCAGTTAGTATCAGAACTATTATTTTACGTGGTTTCCTAATATTGGTATCAATTCCCAGTGATCTGTAAGCTCCTTATGGAAAAGAATCATATATTATACTCCTTTGCCTTAAATGTAGTAAAAATTCAGTGAATGGATTGATATTATGTTAGAAAGTGTTTGCTAAGAAAAATATTTCTTTGCTAATTACTTGCTTAGTTATAAAATGTTGTCATCTGTGCACAAGACAGGTAACAAAAGAATTGAGGCTCAGGACCTGAGGACATGTGCCCTTGAAAGTCCCAGAAGCGTAGTGGAAAATCCCAGTTCCAGAATATATCCCACTTGTAGGGCCTTGAGCAAGTCATTGCACTTCTCTAAAACTCAGATGGCTCATTATAAAATGGAATAAATATTAGTTTTAGGCCATTTTGTGGTGATTATGAGATATAAAGTCCTTAATATAATGCGTAGCTCCATGCTCAATAAGGATTAATTCATCCTAATAGCTAAAAGAAAAAAATGATTCAGAGACATATAAAGATCAATATTTTAAAAATGTGGCTTTGTGGTTTGGGATCCAGTAATTTCTGTTGTTCATCTTTTCCTTTCTTTTTAATTGATAAGCAATAAACCCAAACAATCATATCTTGCTTGATGTTTAAAAATGCTTCTATTATGCTGACCGAACTTAAAAATACAAGGAAAGCTGTTTGAGACACCACCTTAAATAATCACACAATTAAAATTCTGGTTTCTCAGGTGCTTATATCTTGTAATAATTATTTTCACCCGTTATGACCATGAAGAAAGACAAGTCTAAAAAAAATTAAGAGGCAGTAAATTAAAAAGAAAATGGTGAAAACTTAGAGGTGAAAAAATCATGTTCACTTTTGACATATTCGTATACTCCAAAATAGCTTTATTCTCTCTTTCAATATTTGCACCTTTATTAGCGAACAAAATTATTCATGCAGCTGTCTGTCCATTGACATTCCATAATTTTAAAGGTAGAATGTAAATTAGGATACAAATTAGGATGCAAAGTCCATAAACAACTAGAAAGTGAAGTTATACTCCCACTCAGTGATTATTCCTGATTCATCAGTAGAGGCAGATTCTGATCATTTCAAAACTAACTTGACACAGGTTCCTTCCAGGTGCTTAAAAAGTCAATTTTCAAAGCTGTTAAACATCAGAAAAGTATGCCAGAACATCATGAGAGTTGTTTTTCTTATTAATATAAATGAGTTTTTTTCAAACTAACAAAAATATGAAATGGGGATTGGAAATTAGTTGCAAAATTTCATGTTGAAACCCATTTTTGATAGCCAAGTACACAGGTAGCCTCTAGAGGTTGTGAGCAGGGAAAAATCCCACTGTGAGCAGTGTTCAAATCCCACTGTGGTGTGAACTAGTTAGGTTCCCATTCATGTCAATCTGTAGATGCCTCAGTGTTCTCACTTGGAAATCATAATCATAATAGTACCTACCACATCGGCTTGTGGAGAGGATTAAATGGGTGACTCCATGCCTTTAGTGTAACGCATGGCACTAAAGAGGCCCCAGGACGTTTCAGTTGTGATCCTGCATATTCGTCTCCTAAAAAACGAGGACAATAATTGCAGAAATTGTGGTGAAATAGACTATCAAATTTTTAGATTCCTGAGGTGATGTCATAGAGTGTGAGCAGTAGTCAGCCAGGCAAAGCACTGGAGAAGAGTTGAGTAAAGAGTGAAGGAAGAACTCTGAGAGCATTTTCTATGGCCCAAGGAAATCCACAACGTCCTAGAGAAATCAGAACCCCCAACAAGGAGGGTGGGACCTGAGGCCCTGGTGTAGCAGTGGTGGAGGTCCCACATGGGCATAAGGACAGCTGAATGGACACTCTTGAGAGCCTCCCTGTCCCAGGCTATGGTGAAACATGCACCACTCAGTGGCATAGTGAGCTCTAAGCCCACTATTTCTAGTCCCTGACACCTGCCCACCATTGCTGTGGTTGTGGCTTCCACCTGCCTACTTCTCCCTGAAGACTTCCTCTGCCTTGTTCCTTGTCCACCTGTCCACAGCTGCATTCCTTTCCCTTTCTTCCTGGGGTCTCTGCCAACTGCTTGCTCTCTCGGGGGTTGGCCTGTCAGTTACCAGTTGAGTGCAGGACCCTCCATTGACCTGAGTCCTGGAGGAGTCAGAAAGTCCTGAAATCCTACCAGCAGGTATGAGGGAATCATTGTCACTCTCTAATATCATAATGAGAAACAAAGTCTGCCTGAGGGGAGAGAGGATGCCACTAACGGAGAAGAACCTGTCAGGATGCACTGAGATCCAGTGACACAGCAGAGACCCCTCTACTGAGCAGATATATCCGGGCTTTCTAACCAAAGGTGTCTACAGCAGTGGAAAAATAGAAACAGAGCTTTGGACACCACCAGAAGTAGCTGCAGAGGACCCCACAATATCCTCTCCCCTAATCAAGGGCACATGGGCGGGGGGGTGGGGCAGGGATGGTGCTGTGGTGTGAATGTTGCTGAGGCAACTCAGAACATCTTGTGCTGGGACACAGAGCTGCAGCTCTTGCCAAGTCTGCTGCTGTCTGTCAGGAGGCTGCCCTGACCCTCGTCCCAGCCCACCGTACCACTTAGGAAACTGGGTAGGAATCTCACCCCTCATCGACCCCTGCATACCTGCCTGGAAGGACGAAAAGGGAATGCTGACCATTATATAGTAATTAATTACTCTAGTAAGTAATAATCTAGTTAAGCTTGGATCTGAATAACCTTTATATGAATTTTCTTTAAATGCTCAATATTTACCAAACAAGACAGTCTTCTTTAAATTTAAATGTGTGCAAGTATCTGGTATTTGTGTGTCCACACACACATTGCATTAGGAATCTAGGCAAACTGAAGGTCCTGTGGGGCCAAAGAGGGAGAAGGCAAAGGAGGCTTTAAGGACAAGTGACAAAAGACAAGGGTGGGTTATATACTTAGAGTTTCTATCTTCCATCTGTCCACAAGCAAGGGTGGCCATGAGAATAATAAGCACACTCCAAGCCTTGAGCCTATGTATTCAATGACTCTTGGTTTTGTTTCCCTGTGGTTTTTCCTAGTTGAGTTTCTCACTAATTTTCTACCAACTCAGAAAAAAATGCATGAGAACCCTTAGGAAAGGAATCTCAGGGACAAGGGGCAATTCCACTGCGAAATCTGGTCTGAAATGCAAAGTAGTTTTGTGTTTCTTCCTTTTATATTTCTTCAAAATGGAGCTTGGAGGTCACCTGTGAGTCTATGATGCTCTCTTCCCCAGCAAACCAGATAGCACTGTCCTAGAGAGGGGATCCTCTCTGCCTGCACAAAAGACGAGAGAGTGGGGATGAGGGGAGAGGACCCTATTTCTAAGTGATTTTCTAACAAGAAAAGGATCGTAAAGTCCTAATATTAGTTAGTTAACATCCTTGTTTTACAGATTTAGGAAGTTCCACCAGCAGGCCAAGTGACCTCTCAGGGCCACACAGCAAGAGAGTTGATATACTAATTGTAATAAGAATTAAAATTAACTAACACTTACTATGAGCTGACTCAGTTCATGGCACAGTACCTAAATTATGTCTTTTTAACCTAGGAATTGAGTACTATATCATTATTCATAATTTAAGAATTATGAAATGAAAGCCAATTATGAGATTAAATAATTTGTCTAGTTTTCTAAACTCAGAAGTGACAGAGTTGAGAGTTCATCCAGGCAAGCCACCTGGGCACCTTCAGCTTACTGACCTGACTTTATGTTCTGTGCACCAGAAGACAAGCCCACCATTCCCCAAGGCTCTCTGCAAACACGTGCAGGTTTCTTCAGTCAGACCAACATTTGGAAGACCTCACCTTTCTCAACACAGTGTAACTCATTTTCTGCCCCCTTCCCCAGTTTAAAGCAACCGGTATTAGCTCTGTCTATTCGGCAAACTAAGTCAAAGGGCACTTATCTGGAGATTACTAGTCTAGCAAAATAACTGCTTAAATGCACACAAACAATTACATATAGAACAAAATAGTCAACAGCTACACTATGCTAAACAAAATGCAATCACATTTAGTCCAGTAAACTTACCTTTGAATAACCTTTAAATGAGTTGAAACTTTGAATGCTTAATTTACCAAAGGAAATGGTTTTTACATTTAAATATGTATTAGGTATTTTTTGTTTGTGTACACACACACACACACACATTTATTTAATCCGTACTCCCTGTAGCATAGAAAACAAGGGAATATATCAACTTTTGCTGTTTTCATGACAAACTAGAAATTAAAACTTAGTTAATTAATTAATGAAATATAACCCTATAATTACTAAGCAGACATGAACCCTACTGTAATCAATGTGATTATTTAGAGTTCCTTGAAAATTCTATATTCCTGTTTTTATACTGATGAAGCTTAACCAATTATGAAAGCATGTAATCCAAATGGTTCCTAAAAAGATACAGAATTCTGAAATGCAAATTCTAATGAACTTTGGGACATTGAATGCTACATAATGTAATGAGTATGTTGCAAATGTTGGAGCATGCACTTATTAATGGGTTAATTGATAAAATATAAATAAGGTAAGAGTGAGAATGATTTTGATGAAAACTTTCTTCTTTCATTTTTTTTGCTAGTTGTGAGGCTACTGAGATATGAACCAAAGCCAGGAAAAATAGATCTGTTTTCTTGCTTAGTGCAAACAAGTCCCCATGGATATAAAGAGGGTCTGTTTCATCAGGATAAAGGTACGATCCCTCCCTGAGAGCAGGTCTGTGCACACAGATGGGCTCTGGTTCATGCATTCCAAAGTCAGGTGGCAGCTTCTGATGAAACAGCTCTGAGTCTTTAGTGCAGTTCTTTTCTTTTCGTTCTACTTTTGGAGTCAGTTTTTTTCCTAAGAACTCTATACATCCCAGTAACAGACTCTAGTTTGTACTTGCATTGGTTGTTTGTTTTGTTTTTCTCCAAATAATAAATTGCACAGTTTTCTTTGCCCTATAAAGTCAAAAAGCCAAAGTGGAAATTATTATACATGCGTATTTGAGCTCCTGTTCAGCTCCTTGTTCTTGGGAATGTTTCATATGCATCAGTGTCCTGTCAGACAGGTAACCCAGGCCCCGAACAGAGAGAGAACCATCAGAGGCTCACCAGGTGAGCAAAGCATGGACTTTCATCCTGAAAAATGAGTGTATCCATAGCAGCATCCTCTACCGTGCAGAGTACTCTGATTAGTGCTCTGTGATCTCTCTTTCTAAAAATGGCTTTGTTATTCACCAATTTCACCTGAATAGGGTAAGTCATTACAAAGCAGGGGCCTTGGTGCACAGGAGATGAGGTGCATGTCATCCCCCCAGTGTGCAAAGTGGTCATGAGGAAGCCAGCAGCACCTGCTTGTTTGTAGGAGCTCACACCTCCCAGCCTCTGGAGTCAGTCACAGCTCCAGACCCACACACAGAGGCAGAGACATTTCTTATTGAAGACAGGGGACAACAGTCAACAAGGCACCCTGATTCTTAGGTGCATTATCTAATTGCAGCCAAAAGCCCCCGGCAGTTCAGTTCCAGCACTGTAGGGACACACCTGGTGTGACTTCCCACTTGCTCAGAGTCCCTGGAATGGGAAAGACCAAACACTTTGATAATATAAAACAGCAAACCCCAATAGCTCTATTCATACTCCAATTTCTAAAATTTTACACTACAGCTGTTGAAAAATTCTAATGGTTGTTTCACTTCTCAGAATCAGCGGGGTAATGGACGTTTCAGCAATAAACATAATGAGCAACATATGAAATCTAATTATCATCATTCCAATTTGCAACACTTAAATAAATTATTACCCTGGGTCTCCCCCCATACTAGTTCTTAGATTCTTGTAAAAATGTCAAATCTAGAAACAGCCTCTTTCTGCTTCCATTTTTTCCTAAATCTATATTTCTGGAATTTCTTTAGAAACAATGCAATAAAATGCTCTATAATCCAGCCATATTTACAATAGTGTGAGCTTTCTGCCATCATGTACACTAAGTGGGCAGAGTCCTGTGATCACAGATGCAGAATGCCAGACTCTATAAAAGGAAACTCAGAACTCCACATAGGACCCTTGGCACAGACCCCAGGTGCTGTCACCATATTGTCACTCAGAATTTCTGAGGAGGGTGACCCAGTAGGAAAGAATAGTTCCTGTGATATATAAGTGCCCTGCCTCCAGTCTCAATCCTCTAGAGTAACTTTAGAAATTCATCCCTCCTCTTTGGCCCAACTGACCCTGCATTGGATGCTTAAGGGAACACAGACACGATGATGATTCCAGGTGAACTCTCCTGAGACAGCAGGAACTCCTGGATTCCAACACAGTTAGCAACACAGACCCTGGAGCCAGACGGCCCCAGGTTCTGCAACCTGAACTTAGAAAAGTTATTTAACCTGTCCGGGTCTAAGTTCTTTCATCTTAAAATAGTGGTAATAGTACACTTCCATTGCACATCTGTTGTGTGAATTAAATGGACAGCACTCTGAATGACCCATAGGGCTTAGAGTGTTAGGGGTATAGGTGTAGGTATCAGTCCATATCTGCTATCTTGTCTAACTCCATACCCAGCTGCACATGTGAGGAAATGCATGAGAAAAGGAGAAAGGGATGAGTGGTGAGGGGCAGTGGTTGCCAGAGACAGGTCCAGGGAATATAGTCCTTAAGATATTCTGGGTCAGGAATAATGAGACAAAACAGAGCCAATAATTCTAAATCTGTATATTTATTTAACAAGCTTTTATTTAGAGCATAAAGGTGCCAAATTTTGTCCCAAGCACTTTACATATATTGAATCATTTAATCTCCTCAAAGCCCATGAGAAATAGGCATCCTGTACTATTATTATCTAAAACATGGAGTAACCCCCAGAAAGAGCCTCTGGCAAAAGAATTTTTATAGTCATTAGACATTTTTCAAAGCATTTTCAATAAAATAAAACTAGTTTTACAAAATATATGTTACTCTGTGATAAAATTAGCTGTGCATCCAAGAATGAGAAAACGAACATTGAAAATAAAAGGATCTCTGGAACACCATCCGTCCCACTTTTTGTCTCTGTGTTTTTGCAAAATAGTGTTTTTTGGAGTAGTTTCTGTTCCTTTCTAGTGTAATAGCATGGGTCATTACGAAAGTTTTGAGATACACAAAAATCAAGAAATGTAAAATTCTCATGGATGGAAACACATGAAGCCCTCCCAACAACACCAATAAGCTGAGCAAGTTGAAACTTACACAGATGAGTCGGAAAGGACGATGTCGACTGTGTTTCTTGACAGTGAAGTAAAGGATCATAATACAGTCTGTCTCAAATCTTTCATAATGACCTATGAATTTACAGAAAATGGTAATGTTTTTAACTTTTCTTCCTTCTTTTCTCTCTGAAAGTTTACTATCTGGAGGGAAAGAAGACCATCCACAGTGTTCATACAAGGTGATCCCACAGTACCAGGCAGAGGGGTGCACAGGGCCTCACAGGAGCTCGGGGATGCCCTCACCCTTAGGGGAAAGTGGTTGGGGAGGTCAAAGATGTTGGCTTAGTGAGCTTGGTGGGGAATTGGGGTAAGGGAGAAGGGCATCCATTTGCCAGGCACAGTGGGGCAGGGCCTGCGGCAGGCCATGTGCCCCGGGGAAAACCTGCTCAGGGGCTTCTGAGCCTCCACTTGTTCAAGAAAAGAAAAAAGCCAAGGGTCAAGCACTCAGTGGAACATATTGTGAAGGTTAAAATAAGGAAATGGTCAAAATATGATGCCACAAATCACTTGGGTTACTGTCATTCAAAATAATTGTTTCTTCCCAAGATTCACAACGCTTAAAGAAGGGGAGAGTTAAAGTGAACTAATCTCACCAGGAATGTACTCCATAGAGAAGGTACACTTAGCCAAATAAATTACTAAGGTCTAGTTGCACAGTTAGAATGGAAGCAGGCCTCTGTGGGAGACCAATTAAAGCTTGAAGTGTTCCTATATATGCAGAGTTCTGGGAGGAGCTGGCTTGGCCATCAAAGCAGAGACCAAAGCAAAGCAGACACACTTCCTGAGAGCTGGCAGGGGTGCTGGTGTGGTCAGGCCCAGCTTCAAAGTTCCAAAACCTATCACAACATAAGCTCTTGGCCTTCAGAAGAGCAGGTAGTATAGGGAAAACTGAGACATCCTAAGTTCTCAAACTTTTTAAACAGGGGACCAGTTCACTGTCCCTCAGACCATTGGAGGGCTGGACTGCAGGCCCTGGGACAAGTCAGCTGCTAAGCAGGATAGCCAGAGGCAGCAAAAACACCTGACAGGCCAGATACATGTCCTAGGCAGGCTGCATGTGGCCTGTGGGCCATAGTCTGAGGACACCTGCTCTAAAGTGTCTGTCAAACTCTTGGGTCTGTGTCTTTTGAAGGCTAGTAGTCAAGGTCAGTAATTCACATATGGGTTCTGATAAACTGTGATGTCACATTCCCACATGGAGGAGGTATAGCTCCAACTTGTCACTTATGGGGTCTGATAAGATATGACATTCTCCAGGGAGTGAGAAATACACGCATAGTCTAATAAAATACATATTATTCACACAACAAACTATGTGGTTGGAATCATTGCAGAGCTACATAATGAAAGACGACTGAGCAGGGGGGCCCAGAAGGGTAGAAAACAACAGCAGACAGGGACAACTCCAGACAAAACTCTGTCATGGCTTAACAAGTCGTTGTTGAGAAGGGTCAGGAAGAAAGGGGCTTTAAGGAGGGTGGGAGGAAAGCCTGGTCTGCTGAACCAGGAAGTCTAGAGGGCCCATTGGAACATTCGCCACTCAGCAACTCTTGCCAAAAAAGGGAAAAGAATGTGGGTATGAGACAGCCTAGGTAACTGATGACCAATAGAAAAAGACAATAATCAATGACCAGTAGAAAATGGCAATAATGTCTGTAGGCACAGCAAGGCCAATAAAAGAGTTGCAACCAATTTCAGAGAGAAAGAGGGTATTTACACATCTACTCTGCCTTTGCATCATTGGCTCTCTGTCACCTCTTCTTATTCATGAGAGGGACCCACTTTCAACTCTCTTTGGAAGTGCTCTAAGCTTTCTCTTTGTTCTTAAATAAAATTTCTCTTTGTTGCACTGAAACTTGTACAGGTTACTTTTGCTTTTTATTCATGCTGCCCGTGCTACTCCCCTTTTTTATTTGGTTTCCTCCACTTTTGCTTTCAATTTCTACCATACCTTGGTGAAATGTTCTAGCTCAGCCGAGTAATCAAACCAGGTTTACTGGGTTCAGGGAACTAGAACTCCTAGCCCCCAGCAGTGGTGAACTGAATAGATATGTAAATGTCACAAAGAGATAAACATTCTCTAAGGCTACTTAGGCACAATTTAGTGCCTTAAAACATGAGTTCAGGGCTCTAAGCTTAGAGAAGTTATCAGACAATGAACGTCGTGCCTCTAATTTATTAATTGAAGGAGGCACAGTGGAAAATTTTTTGAAAGTAGTTGCATTAGTCTGCTTGGGTTTCTATAATGAAGTACCATAGACTAGCGGAGTTAAACATCAAAAACATACTGTCTTATCATTTTGGAGGCCAGAAGTCTGAGATCAAGGTATCAACCAGGTTGGTTTCATCTGAGACTTCTCTCCTTGGTTTGTAGATGACCAGTTTCTCCCTGTGTCTCACGTACTTATCTGTGTCCTAATCTCTTCTTAGTAGGACACTAGTTGGATTGGATTATGGTTTGCCATGTGACCTCATTTTAACTAAATTGCCTTTTCAAAAACCCTACTGCCAAATACAGTCATACTCTGAGGTCCTGGGGGTAAAAGTTTCAGCAAGTGAGTGTTAGGATAGGATATAATTTAGCCCATAGCAGTGAGGTAATTTTATTTCTTAAAAAAGTAGTTATTGTGTCAGGTCAAATCAGCCTAGCTATGATAACTCCAGCTGGGGAACCAGGAGGTTTCAGTAACTCAATGACCAATTAAATTCTTTCAAAGTCATGGATTATTGTGAGGCTTCTGCACACCAGCAATCATACAAATGCATTCAACACACATAAGCAGTAATAAGAGAGGCAGAAGAGGAGCCAACCACACTGTCTGATGAACTGAGTTTTCCTTGAAATGTTAGCAGCAAGTGCAAGGGCACTGGTCTTCCCCAGGCACCACTTGGGGTGAGGGGCATAGCTTTAGGGGGCCACTGTCAAGAGCCCTAGAGTTCTCATGGGCAAAGCTCCTGCAGACATCTTGGCCATGACCAGTTTCTTTGCAGATTTACTAAATGATCTGGTATGTAATAAACATTTTCATTATGGGCTGAGTCATTTGTCAAAAGCAACTCCATTTTGAGACATTGAGAACCACAAAAGTAGGTAGTCATGAACATTTTATGAGGAGGACACCCCGGGCCATTGAAGCAACATCAAAAATACACTATTGGGACCTGATCAAACTAAAGAGCTTCTGCACAGCC
>NW_003852483.1:6045472-6049051 GCF_000181295.1 Otolemur garnettii | reverse complement strand
AAAAAAAAAAAAAAGTAGGTAGTCATACATCAATAGGTCATAGGTCAAATAATGCATCTGGAAGTTAAGCATTTCTTTGGAAATAAGAACCTATTAACATGACCCATGCGCCCATACAGCCTAATTGCCTAATGAAAATCTTGCTTAAATAGTTGCTCTCACACTTCTTTAATGCTTTACTTCAAAAGGCTAATATTTTGTGAGTTTGGAGTGACTGGGTTCATGCAAAGTTTTCAGTTGTACGTGAGTTGTTATTATCTACATCTTATTTAATACTGGGTGTCCCAAAAGTCACCATACATAGGGGAAAAACAGACAATTGTAGCTAAATATACTTTTATTTACAAAATATATATTACAGCATCTTACAAAATACTTACAATATATTCTCAACACGTTGACCACCTCTTTCTACACACACACACAGAGTCTTCTTTCCCACTCAGGGTGAATATGTTCTAAGATATCTGCTGTTATATGTGTTTCCTGTGTGTGGCAACTTTTGGAACACTTGTAGATCAACACAGCAGCACCTAATAGTTGTTTAAAATAATTCAGAAAAAGTGATAAAGATATATATTGTAGAGTTAATGGATGTGGGGGAAGAATTTCGTCATTATGCTGTCCCTAAGCTTGCATCTTAAAACAGTTTCCAGGAGATAGGAAAATGACATGAATTCATTATTTCTGGGTAGTGATAAGTCAAAATACAAGACATTGGTATAGACCTGTTAACTTGGATTTGGAGAAAAAAAATTAATTTGTTTTGTTCCAGTGATTTCTATCTTTTGTGTCAATTAAGATATATGAAAACATAGTTATCTACCTTAGTTAAGAGTGCTTATGATAAAATGTATTGATAAACATGAAATTTAGGAAGCATTTTGGAATTTGGTTGGATCTTATATACAAGGACTTTTGAAATACTTTTCCACCAAAAATGAATCACATGGATTTACTAAATAATCTGGAATGAAAGGCAGTAACACACTATTTTTCATCTTAACAAATGAGTTGATGTTTTGATTGTATTAGTTTCTCAAATTAGCATTAAAATATTAAATGTGGGCTTTTCATAAATAGAAGAAAATTACTTTAAGTTTTCCATTGGTTTGAGATTTCTTTGTTGTTCTTGCACACACAGGGCTATACTGAGCTGTGTTCTATATGTGACATTGAGGAAGCCCCTCAGCCCTAGGTCTCAGTACCTACCTTAAAGTACTGCTAAACAAAAAAATCAGAGTAAACAAAATCATATGTGAAAAGTACTTTGACGGACTCAGAAGGTGTTAGTACAATCTTTCTTTCCCTGTCTTCCTGTTCGAATGTGGAATCTTCCCTAGAGTAATGCCAGCCACCCTTTGTCCTTTCCCCTGACAGGAAGACTAAATTATCTAATTAATCAATAGCAAGTATCTGGCATTCATTTGTTCACATATATGAACACAATACAATTACAAATTTAAAATGCTTTATACATGTTTGGTCACTTCTACCTGTTAGCCAACAGGCAAAGCAGCAATCCTGTCTTAAAGCTGGATGACTTCAGAGGGTCTGTTCTATAAACAAAGGCATGTTATTGGGTTAATTCTCTTCAAGCTGAGACTTGGGTAGTAAGTAGGAAGAAATTATTTGGCCCATGTGTTAGGGTCCTCCAGAGAAATGGAGCCAAGAGGATATATACAGTTCTACAGACAGTGATATGTGTATATAGGAAGGGAGTTACTATGAGAAATTTTTTCAGATGATTATGGACTCTAAGAAGTTCCACCAACTGTCATCTATAAACTAGAGGCCAAGGAAAACTGGTGGTGTGGTTTTAGGTCAAATGTGAAGGCCAGAGAACCTGGGAGCTAGATGTAAGTAAGTCTCTATGTGAATCATAATCCTGAGAACCAGGAGCATCAATGTCCAAGGGTAGGAGAAAATTCATCCTTCCTCCACCTTTTTGTTCTATTCAGGCCTTAAGCAGATTAGATGGTGCTCATTCATGTTGGTGAGGGTGACCTTTACTCAGCATACCTAGTCAAATCCTAATCTCTTCCAGAAATATCCTGTGGACACATATAGAAATAATATCTACCAGTTATCTGGTCATTCCTTAGCCCAGTCAAGTTGATACATAAAGTTAACCATCACAACCTAACATCTCCCCCTAATTCTTCAATCCAGCAATATCATCAAAGATGATAGATTATCTTCATTTGCTTCATTCCATTAACCCCTAAATCCCAACAGCAGTCTCCACAAATATGAGCATAAGTTAGAAGGAAACACCCTGCTACTTACCTAGTTGGGTCCTTATGCTGTCAGTCTGTGCTATACCACATCAAGTCATTTGACACTCAGGAATATCCCAACTCAAAGTTCAGTTCTGAACACTAGATAAAGCAAGATATATTAATAAAGATTGTAAAAGCATTTCCTTCTACACATTGACGATATATATTATTATTTTTTTAGATTTTTTTAATTATTAAATCATAGCTGTGTACATTAATGCAATCACAGGGTACAGTGTAGTGTTTTCATATACATTTTGAAATACTCTCATCAAACTGGTTAATGTAGCCTTCATGTCATTTTCTTAGTTACTGAGTTAAAACATTCATACTCTGCTTTTAGAAAGATTCACTCGTACCCTTGTAGGATAAACCATAGAGGTGACCCCACCAATCACCCTTCCTCCCCCATCCACCCCCCTGCCCTGCCCTCTCCCATCCCCCTTCCCATATTCTTTTTTTTTCATTTTTTAAAGTTCTTTATTTCATAAGTAATATATAAAACATGTAATAAAATGATACAAAAATAATGTAAGAACATAAAAATAATGAAAATATTTTTAAAATGTATAAAGGTAAGCACAGTGGGGATTTATATTCCTTAATTTCAATGAATTAAAGCACATGGTCAATGTTGGTTTAGGTAGCCAAGAACAGTTGCTCTCGGGGAGGTAACTGTCAGTTTACCCTTTCTTCTTGCCTCCACCAACATTATACATCATAGTGCTACAAAACAAAACTATTAATAACAACCTAAGGATATGGGGAGGGGGGAGGGAGGGGAGAGGGGGAAGGGAGAGGGATTCGAGGGTTCACTTCTGTGGTTCATCTTACAAGGGTACAAGTGAATCTTTTTATGAGTAGAATATGAATGTTTTAACACAATAACTAAGAAAGTTACATGAAAGCTATGTACCCCCAAAGTGCATCAATGTACACAGTTACCTTCCCATATTCTAAGGCTATAATTAGGTTATAACATTCCTATGAAAGCTATAAATTAGTTTCAAAATAGGGCTGTGTACATTGGATACTTTTTCCATTCTTGAGATACTTTGCTAAGAAGAACATTTTCCAGTTCCATCCATGTAAACATAAAGGAGGTAAAGTCTCCATCTTTCTTTAGGGCTGCATAATATTCTATAGTGTACATACACCACAATTTATTCATCCATTTGTGGGTTGATGGGCACTTAAGCTTCTTCCATGACCTAGCAATTATGAATTGGGCTGCAATAAACATTCTGATACAAATATCTTTGTTGTAATGTGATTTTTGGTCTTCTGGATATATACC
>NW_003852483.1:5981506-6045009 GCF_000181295.1 Otolemur garnettii | reverse complement strand
ATAAAGTGAGACTCTGTCTCAAAAAAAAAAAAAAAAAAAAGTCTTTGACCCCAACATTTATTATTTCATTACATTTGTTGTGCACTTACTAAGTACCAGGCACCACCCTAGTTACTGGCATTAAACAGCAAACAAGACAAAATCCTTGCCCTTATAGAATTTATTATACATGCAAATGAAGAAAATAGGTATAAAATAAATATGTACAAAATTGTGAAAATTAATACTATGTGTTAACTTGATTGAGCCACAGGATGCCTGGATAACTGGTTAAACATTCTTTCTGGGCATGTCTGTAAGGGTATTTCCAGATGAGATTAGCAAACAGATTACCCCTCCCCTGTGTGGGTGCACAGCACCAAACCCATTAAGGACCAAAACAGCGCAAAATGGAGGAGGAAGGTTGAATTCACTGTTTGCCTCCCTGCTTGAGCTTAAATATTGTTCTTCCACTGCCTCTCATATTGGGCTTACACTATCCATACTCCCTGCTCTCCGGCTTTTGGTCTAGGTCTGGATTTCCTGGCTCTCCAGCTTTAGATGTGACCCATATTGTGGGACCTAGCCTCCATGAATGCAGAAGCCAATTCCTTGTAATGAATTTAATTATATATATATATATAATGAACATGAATATAATGAATATATACATATATTTGTGTGTATGAAGTATACACACACGCACACATACACATGTCTTTTATATCTTATTGGTTTCATTTCTCTGGAGAACCCTAATACAAAAATGGAACATTAGGTAGTAGGAAGCACTATGAAGAAAAGTAAAGCAGTGTAAGGAGATATAATCATAGTGGTAATATTTCAAATATGTTATCAAAGTAGATGCTTTCTGAGGAAGTAACATGGGAACAGAGATTTGAATAAAATGAAAGACAAGTCATTAAGCAGTATCTAGAGGAAATGTATTTCCAACTGAAGACACACCAAGGGCAAAGGATCTGAGGTACAAATAAGATTAACGCATCTACTGTTTTGCTTCTTTGATAAAAAAACACAGTTCACAATAATTTGGAATGGAAGGGAAACTATCAGACATCATGAAGGTAACATTTTACTCTAGCCAAACACAAGAATTGACAAGCTATAATTTATCATTCTCAATACCAATTAACAGAGGAGACAAAATATATTTTTAATATTGCAACCTATTAATTACTGGATAGTTACTATGTACACAGTGTAAGGTTATTGACATATGCAATTTTATTAGGTCCCTGCAACCACCAAATGCGATAGGAATTATGATTTCTATTGTGTATATAAGGATTTCAGAGATTGTTCTGTTTCCTAATATTGATATCATTTGCTATTATCCAGAAGGTAACATGGTTTGAAGAGTAATAATTATTACTTTTCTCTTTAATCTGAGATGAGTCGACCTTCAATCTCCTAAAACAAAACAACTTCCAGCCCAGAATCCTGTATCCAGCTAAACTGAGTTTCATTTATGATGGAGAAATCAAATATGTTAATGACATACACATGTTGAAGAAATTTTCCATAACTAAACCAGCTCTCCGGGATATTCTCAGACCCATCCTCCACAATGATCAACACAATGCTCTACCCCCAAAGTAAACTCACTCAGACATTTTTGAACAAAACCCAACTTCCACAGTGGTGAAAGGATTAAAAATGTCCACTGGACATCCAAAAATCATGACACTCAAAACACAACCAAGCTTACCAATACTCTCAATTAATGTAAATGGTTTAAATTGTCCTCCTAAGAGGCACAGGCTAGCTGACTAGATACATAGATACTCAGACTGGATATCTGATATATACAAGAATCTCACTTTACCTTAAAGGGTAAAGGGATAGACATGTGTAATATAGGCAAGTGGAAATCAGAAAAAAAGCATGAATTGCAATTTTAGTAGCAGATACAATTGGCCCTAAACGAACAAAGATAAAGAAAGATAAGGAAGGTCACTACATATTTGTCAAGGGAAACACCCAACATGAAGCGATTTCAGTAATTAATATTTATGCATCCTACCAGGATGCTCCTCAATTCATAAAGCAGACCCTAATGGATATGAACAACTTGATATCTTCCTGCACTATAATAGTTCGAGATTTTTAACACCCCTTTAACAGTTTTGGATAGATCCTCCAAGAAGAATATAAACAAAGAAATATTAGACTTAAACCTGACCCTAGAACAAATGGACTTTACAGACCTCTACAGAACATTTCACCCTAATAAAACTGAATATACATTCTTCTTATCAGCCCATGGATCATCCTCCAAAATAGATCATATCCTAGGACACAAGTCTAACCTCAGCAAGTTTAAAAGTATAAAAATTATTTCTTGTATCTTCTCAGACCACCATGGAATAAAACTTGAACTCAACAGCAACAGGAACCTTCCTACTCAAACAAAGTCATGGAAACTAAATAATCTTAGGATGAATGATAGCTGGGTCAAAGACAAGGTTAAGAAGGAAATCGCCAAATTTTTGGAACAAAATTATAATGAAGACACAAATTATCAAAACCTGTGGGATACTGCAAAGGCAGTCCTAAGAGGACTAAGAGGAGCTTTGGAAGCCTTCATCAAGAGAACAGACAGAGAGGAAGCCAACAAATTAATGGATCATCTCAAGCAATTGGAAAAGGAAGAACATTCCAACCCCAAACGCAGCAGAAGAAAAGAAATAACCAAAATTAGGGCAGAATTAAATGAAATTGAAAACAAAAGAATCATTCAGAAGATAAATGAAACAAAAGGTTGGTTTTTTGAAAAGATTAACAAAATTGATAAACCTTTGGCCAACCTAACCAGAAATTAAAAAGTAAAATATCTACTATCATCTATCAGAAATAATAAAGGAGAAATAACAGACACTTCAGAAATTAAAAAATCTCTATTTCCAGAAATATGAAAATCTGAAGGAAATGGACCAATACCTGGAAGCACACCACCTTCCTAGACTCAGCCAGAAAGAATTAGAAATCTTGAAAAGTCCAATATCAATCACTGAAATAGCATCAACAATAAAAAATCTCCCAAAAAAGAAAATTCTGGGACCAGATGTCTTCACATCTGAATTCTATCAAACCTTTCAAGAGGAAAAGAAGTTATACTTTCCAACACATTCTATGAAGCAAATATCACCCTGATCCCCAAATCAGGAAAGAATCCAAAGAAATAAAATAGACCAATATTATTAATGAATATCAATGCAAAAATATTTGCATATCTTTATTCAAATATTTGAATATCTTTATTCCAAAGAAATAAACTAGACCAATATTATTAATGAATATCAGTGCAAAAATATTCAATGAGATCTTAGCCAACAAAACTCAACAACACAGCCAAAAAATTATACACCATGATCAAGCTGGTTTTATTCCAGGGTTACAGGGTTGGTTCAACATACTCAAATCTACAAATATCATACATCACATGAATAAAATAAAAAACAAAGACCATAAGATTCTCTCAATTGACACAGAAAAAGCCTTTGATAATATCCAGCATCCTTTCATGATGAGAACACTTAAGAAAATAGGCACAGAAAGGACATTTCTTAAACTGATAGAGGCCATCTATAGCAAACCAACAGCTAATATCATATTGAATGGTGTAAAATTGAAAACATTTCTACTCAGATCAGGAATGAGGCCAGGATGCCCACTGTCTCCACTACTATTCAACATAGTAATGGAAATCTTAGCCATCACAATCAGGCAATAGAAGGTGATCAAGTGTATCCAAATAGGGTCAGAATAGGGTCAGAGGAGATCAAATTCTTACTCTTCACTTATGATATGATCCTATACCTGGAAAATCCCATGAACTCAACTTCAAAACTCATAGAAGTGATCAAGGAATACAGCAATGTCACAGGAAGCAAAATCAATACTTAGAAGTCAGTAGCTTTTATATATGCCAACAATAGTCAAGCTGACAATATAGTCAAGGATTCTATTCCTTTCACAATAGTGCCAAAGAAGATGAAATGTCTGGAAATTTAACTAACAAAGGACATGAAAGATCTCTATAAAGATATCTTGAAACTCTGAGAAAAGAAAGAGCTGAAGATGTTAACAAATGGAAAAACATACCATCCTCATGGCTGGGAAGAATCACCATTGTTAAAATGTCCATATTACCTAAAGCAATCTACAGATTTAATGCAATTCCTATTAAAGCACTATCATCATACTTTAAAGAACTTGAAAAAATAGTACTTTGTTTATATGGAATCAGAAAAAACTTTGAAAAGCAAATACATTACTCCGAAATAAGAACAAATCAGGAGATACCACGTTACCAGACTTCAGGCTATACTATAAATCTATAGTGATCAAAATAGCATGGTACTCGCACAAAAACAAAGCAGTAGATTTATGGAATAGAATAGAGAACCAAGAGTTGAACCCAGCTGCTTATTGTCATTTGATCTTTGACAAGCCTATCAAAAATATTCAGTGGGGGGAAGACTCCCTATTTAACAAATGGTGGTGGGTGAATTGGCTGGCAACCTGTAGAAGACTGAAACTGGATCCACACCTTTCACCATTAATAAAAATTTATTCTCACTGGGTAAAAGATTTAAACTTAAGACATGAGACTATAAAAATACTAGAAGAGAGTGCAGGGAAAACAGTTGAAGAAATTGATGTGAAAGAATATTTTATGAGGAGGACTCCCCAGGCAATTGAAGCAACACCAAAAACACATTACTGGGATCTGATTAAACTAAAAAGCTTTTGCACAGTCAAGAGCACAGTAAGTAAAGCAAACAGACAACCTTCAGAATGGGAGATTTTTGCAGGTTATGTTTCTGACAAAGATCTGATAAGTAGAATCTGTAGAAAACTCAAACTAATCCATAAGAAAAAAATAAATAATCCCATTTCTATGTGGGCAAGAGACTTGAACAGAAACTTCTCTGATGAAGACAGGCACATGGCCTCCAAACACATGAAAAAATGCTCATCATCCTTAATCATCAGAGAAATTCAAATCAAAACCACTTTGAGATATCATCTAACCCAGTAAGATTAGCCCACATCACAAAATCCTAAAACTACAGATGCTGGCATGGATGTGGAAAGAAAGGAATACTTCTACACTGCTGGTGGGAATGCAAGCTAATACAACCTTTTTGGGAAGAAGTATGGAGAACTCTCAAGGAACTAAAAGTAGACCTACCATTCGATCCTGCAATTCCTCTACTAGAAATATACATAGATGATCAAAAATTATTTTACAACAAAGACATTTGCACCAAAATGTTTATTGCAGCCCAATTCATAATTAGCCAAGACATGGAAATAGCCCAAGTGCCCATCAACCCATGAATGGATTAACAAATTGTGGTATATGTACACCATGGAGTAAAATGCAGACATAAAAAAAGATGGAGATTTCACATCTTTTATGTTTACCTGGATGGAGCTGGAACATATTTTTCTTAGTAAAGTATCTCAAGAATGGAAAAAATTATCCAATGTAGTATCCAACTCAATACTACTATGAAATCAACACATAATTACCTACACACTCATATGAATGGCAAAACATAACTATAGTCCAGAAAGCAGCAAGGAAGGGGAGAGAGAGGGGAGGGGAGGGGGGATATAGGAAAAGGAAGAGTATTTGGGGGACCTCATCTAATGTGTCTGATGCAATGGTACATTTCAAAACTATGAGTATAATTGTGATGGATGTGTTACTTAGTTCAGTGTAAGCATTTCACATTGTATATCAACACAGTACCCTGAACCCCATAATTGTATCGATGTACAAAGTTATGATTTAATAAATAACAATAATAAACAATAATAAAAAAATCTGAGACTAGACTAAGAGTCATAAAATGCTATTTTTCACATATTGATATAATGTTTGGTCTGTATTATCATATAACTTTGTTTATAATGGTGTATTAGAGTGCTATTCTATGGGGACATTCAATAAATCATTCATGTAATGTAAATTATCATGTATAACCACATTATTATTTTTTGAAAAGTTTGTAATTAAATAGGAGAAAACATAGATATGTGCTAATGGATTTTCAATTATTCATTTTTTAAATACACAATAGCTAGTTTTAAAGTTCTATTCATACATACAAAGTGTGATACAAAGTATCAGAAAGATTAAAAACTAAGGTTGCAATTCCTGAAAATTATCTCTATTCTGATGTTTTAGATTAAGTAAAATTGTATTTTTGTACAACTTAGTACCTTAAACAGTAAAAACACATTATAATGCATTATATTATAGTTCTATAAATAACAAAACCAAAATAGGTATCACCAGGCTACAATCAAAGTGTTAGAAGAGCTGAATTCCTCTCTGAAATTCTAGGAGAGAATTTGTTTTCTTACTTTTTGCAGATTCTAGAATCTACCTACATTCCTTGGCTTGTGGCCCCTTCCATATAAAAGCCAGCAATGACCAGCCAGGTATCCCTCACAAAATTACTCTGACTCAGGACCCCTCAGTCTCCCTCTTTCACTTTTAACATCACTTGTGATTGCATTGGATGCACTTGTTAAAATGTGATTTGCAACCTTCATTCCATTTGCAAATTTAATTCTCCTTTGCCACATCAGGTAATATTCACAGACTCCAAGGATTAGGACATGGAAATCTTTGGAAGACCATTATTCTCCCTACTGGAGTGATTTTCATTCAAATTTATTCAATTAAATTTTGCTTATGGTCATGCTCTGAAAGAACTCAGGTATTTTGATGGATTACTATGACTGGTACTGAATTTTTCCTCCCAAGGTCTGAATATAATCTGTACCTCTATTTCCAGTATAAATGACATATGACAGATTTCCACTGATTCTAAGGTAAAAATGCATAATGCAACCTAATTCCTCAGATTTGAATTATAGCATGATAGTCTTTTGAAACTTTTTAAATAGTATAGAATTTGGGAATGGTTAGATTTGAAAACATCAATATCCATATATTTCAGAGTCCCTACCTTTACATCAATGTTTTCCTATTGATTTAGCAGCACCATGAGTTGAGTAGAGGCTGGTGGCTTGCTGATAGTCATTTCTTTCCAACTTTGCCAACTATAATAATTTCTTATCTATTTCAGTGGTCTCCAACAATGCCTAAAACACTGTCACAGTTTCTAAGTCATGTTTCAATAAAAGTGATCCCAGTGCCCTACAGTTATAAGCTGATTGTAAAAGAGAAGTGATAAATGGAAGCAAGAGAAAATATTAAGAACAACAATGAAGTCTGCTTTCATTTTTTTTTTTCCATCTTGTGCTTTTTTCTCCCCTTTAGTACATTGCCTCCAATTATAGACCATGATTATGTTGTCAAGGTAACCAACTGCTAAGATAGAAGGCAACCTGCCTTTTCAGGGCCAATTCACCTTGTGTATGTAACGTGTGGGTTCCTTGATGATCCATGCAGATTGTTGCATAACTTATTCATTGATGGAAGTTAGAATTAATAATTGAATAGATGCTTTTGTTTTTGAACAGATATATTAGTTCTTCCATTGTATTGTGCAGTTGTTTCTCCTTCATAGAAATGATCATAGGTTGTTTTTAAATTCTCAGAGATTTTTATTTTTTATTTGTACAAATTTATGGTGTATATGTGTAACTTTGTTAAATGCATAGATTGCATAGTGGTTAACTCAGGTGTTCTAGGGTATCCATTGCCCAAATAATGTATATTGTACCTACTAACTAATTTCTTGTCATCTACCACCTTCCACTCCCTCACTCTTCCCAGTCTCCACTATCTATCATTCTGCTCTCTACATCTATTTGAACACATTATTTCAGCACCCATTTATGACTGAGAACATGTAATATTTGACTTTTTGTGCCTGGCTTGTTTCACTTAAGATAATGACCTCAAGTTCCATCCATACTGCTACAAATGGTATCTCACATATTTTTCAATACTTATACACATACACCCCTTTGTATTTGTCTAACCCAAACTAACACATTTTTGTGAAAAATTAATATAAAAGAAATATGACCATAACCAATGCTGGACATGACATAGACACAAACTATGAAGTAGATCCAGGTTTTTAAATTCTGATCTCATTCTCAAGTTTACTCATCAGACCATAGACCAAAAGACCCATACAGTGTCCCCACAGATGTCATTAGTCATTCCCTGGTCACATACCTTCTCTGAAGTCACCTTCCTGCAGAAGATACTCACCTGAGATATTTCAGTGCCTGCTCATCCTGGAGGATCAGGTGACAGAAATCCCCAGTTCATTCTGCTGACAGGGCCCATCTGTCAGCCGAGAGGGCAGGGAACCTGTGGCCTTTTGGATCTTTGACTACAGCCTTTTGACTGAATCCAAATTTTACAGAGCAGATCCTTTTAATAAAAGGAACATAGCAGAGAAAGATGATGCTTTTTTTTTTTTTTTTTTTTTGCCTCCTTTGGTGCTTAAAAAGTAACAATCTTGAAATCAGAAGGCCACAAATTCCTCATAGCTGCAAGCTAGAAACCCCTAAAGTGCCAATCCCTATTATGGGCCCTCACTGTACCTACCATCAGTGCCACACTACTTACACTCAACTGCTCTCAGGTGCATGGCAGAGTACTGTCTCCATCAATTTTGATAAACCTGTACTTCTTTGATGTCCCCCAAAATGCACAGGATATAGCAGTACACAAAATATTATTTGATACTGAGACTTCAAGGGAATTTTTCTCTGATATAGAACAATGTATGAGATAATTTTGTTTAAACCTGTACTACCAATATTCATATATACTAAATGAACTAACGAGCTTCAGTTTCTCTCGAAATTGCTGTTTAAAAAGCTGGATTCTTCCTAGGAGAGATTTCAAATCTTCTCCGTTGGTTAACAGCAGCCATGCTTATTAGGGCAGGAATGACTTATTACCTCTTTTTGATCTTGCAAGCTGGGATCCTCAGTCTTGTCAGGCAAATTGTAGCAAAGCTGTGGGGGGCTTCCTTTTTTCATGGTAGACATGGAACCCTGCAATCAATTAAGCAATAATTCTGAGATTTAATTCACTACGTCCTGAGTGAATTCACTGCATCTATTATCACTACAAAACATTGTAGCCTAATCTTGCTTTTCAAATGCATTATAAATTACAGCACAGAAGTTCAATTTCCATGCAACATAATATAATGCCCCTCACTTTCCACTGTATAGTAAAAACTGATGTCTGTGATGGTCTTTTCTACTGAAATGCGTTCCTAGTAATTTTTATTCTCAAATTTCCATAGAGAACAAGAAAAGGCTTGTTAACATGCCTTATTATCTTCTGACTTAGATTCAGTACACTCTACAGATGATAATTATTCATATCCCTATAAAACAAGCAAAATTATATTCAAAGTAATAGCTTTTCAAGGCATTATCTAGTAGGAATATATAAATGATGATAACTTTCTAGAGCCAAAATGGTTGAAGCATAATTGATATTTTCTGTAGCTGAAAAGTGTCCTGAGAACACACCACTGGGACATTGGCACTGCTCATGCTGTTTGTCGTAGTCAGTCCTTCCTATTAGCTTGTCTTTCTGTTCATTTATCTTCCTGTTCAACCAATTTACTTCCTTGTAATCCAAGTGTATAAATACTGAGCAGTCACAATTTTATCAATTATTTTAATTTTAAAAAGCTTTCATCTTTATCACTTTGTACTTACAGTACCTCGGGGTTTTCTAATTTTCCCATGTTTTCAGAAAAATACAGGGAAACTATCTTTATATCTCTTGATCAGTCATAACAGTAAATAACACTCAAAAATAGCAGGTAGCAAGATGAAACATCCTGAAACAGAATAATTTTTTTAAGTGAGAAGAGGAAGCTGTATTTCCTAGATTTTTGTCTTATTAGAATATCTTACTTTTTCACCTCCACACAAGAGTGAGCAAAATACATTATTACTCTTAACAAAGGAATAAATTTCTTAAGAGACCCCCAAGAATTTTTTCCTTTGTTAGTGGGAACCAACAGTCAAAACATGAATTAATCTATCCCATTAGATAAAAGGATTTATTAGCCTGACTGAGACAGGGGGAAAAAATAGAAAAAGTAAATATAACACCATAATTTTCATGCTATCTGTAATTGGAAAAGAATTAGTATCATTCATTGATTGTAAAAAATAGTTTAGCTACATAAATGAAAAAGAAGAATGATTAATTCAAGGGAAATTGTAATGATGTATTACATGATTTTTTTTATTATGGTTTGCATTATGAGAAGAAACAGATACCCTAATAAGAAATTCTAATTACATATTAGTAGGAATATCAATAGAATTATTTTGGTTAATATAGACTTAAACTATAACTTAAAAATAATTTTTTGAAGTTATTAAGCTTGTACTATGTTTCAAACATTGGGCCATGAAAAAAGTGTTACTTCTAAGAAGAGAGAATTGTGGTTTTAATCACTACAGTAGTACTACAGTATTGTGAGGGGGAAAGAACTAACCACATATGAGAAATGCAAGCATTTAAACTTAGTTGAGTTATTTTCTTTCTGTGTATTCTTGTAAACCCATAACACCCAGCACAGCACTAAGTTAGGGTCCCCTCTCTCATTTATTCCAAATGACATCATCTGAAAAAATGTTCCACTTAAAAAGGGACCATTTTTCAGCCAAAAGTAGCAATGTATTTCTATAAGAATCACCAACTAGAAGCAAATCCATATTGACTGACCTGAGATGCTACATCATGTAGGTGAAATTAGATTGCCAGATGTAGAAACTTAATTTGGAAACTTTTTAGTTGTATGACTTTTAGAAAATCATTAAGCCTCAGTTTCTCCTTTTGTAAAATAAGTAATAATATCTACTATGTTAGCTAAGACACAAGTTCAGGTAGTATAAAGAAGTTAACTAAAAATCTACAGCTTTAATAGGATAGAAATCTATTTCTCTCCCATGGAGCTATTAGAGCTAAGATATCTAGCATTGCTATGGCAGCTCCACAGTATTGGAGACCCAGGCTCCTTCCACCTTGTTGATCCTTTTGTGTACTTACCTAATCTACACAAAACGTCTATGATGACTCACTGCCATGTCTTCTGGGTCTGCATCCCAGGCATAGAAAGAAGTGAAGGATTTACTTCTTTTCTTTTGAATAAGACTGAAAAGCTGCATTCACCATTTCTGTTCACATCTTGTTGCTAGAGTTTAGTCACATGGCTGCATGGAATAACAAGGAAACTGGGAGATGTGATCTTTAACTGTGTGTCTATGCATCTAGCTGAAAATCTAGCTGAAAATTAGAGGTTCTATAACCAAAGAAAACATAAGAGAGTGGGTATGAATTTATAACAAATTGTCAGCCACATCTTCTTTTCATACACTGCTATGCATAACAAGATATAAGACAGGACTTTATTAAGCACTTCTGTTACTTCACAGATGCACAATTCCCACTTCTTTCTAGTTCCTATGGATCTTAGAAAGGATCCTGGCTGGAGTCGCTTCTCTGGGAACAACTTTGCTATTTGAACTTTGTTGGAGATCTCCTGCAGAGCCACTGCCTCCATGAGGTCAGCTGGAAGATGGGTTCATGAGGTGACAGTTACACAATCCATACAAGCAAGTTCACCGTTTAATCAATGACTGAGTTTTGCATCCTATAGAATACATTATTGCAAAACTTAGTCTTTTATCAAGTTCATAATCCTATTTGTCTTTTTTGTTTTCGTGTTCAAGCAAAAAATAACAAAAGAGTAAATGGGTTTCCTGTTTAATGATAGAAAGCTGGCATGTACCATTAATCAGACTCAGATCCTGTTGCTTTGGCCAGAAGCCAAGGCAAAACAATTACAGTTTATTTTTAAAGTCATCTTTACAAGGTACATCTGTTGCCCATGATATCTATTCATAAGCCACTCATAAATTTTGTAAGGAATTGGGGAAACAAACAGCATGTTCTTTCTTGTAGCTGATGTGAAAGTGATTACTTTCAGCAGGTATATTTGTGAACCTGTGAGCCCTAGAGCCAAACCAAAAACAATGACAACATCTGAAGCAAGCTCTGTTTTAATGAATGAAGCAGAGCTGATATGAACTTATTCAGATATAGAAAAAGCAATGATAAGCAAGCCATAATATCCTAATGGTCCAAAATGCCTATTTCAAACTCTTGGCACTAATATCTTTCTACTCATAAGACAGCTTTGAAGGTGCCATTCAAAATACCCAGGCTGGCACCTGCCATTACCTTTCTAACCAGGAAAATAATCCTAATCCTCAAGGAAGTTAATATTTTACCAACAGATTAGAAACGCCAATACTTGATTTCCTTAAACTCTATTTGATCTTAATTCTCTGCCTCCCATGCTATCTTAAAGAACCAGACACATTTGGAAATAGCAACAAGAAATCCCATCTCTTTCCTGCTGTCTAAAGCCTAACAATTAAAGGATTTTAGCACTCCATCTTCACTGGTAAGCATTTAGGAACTAATAGCATATTGTTATTAGCAAATTTCTACTCTGTAGAAAGTAGAAAGCAAACTAAAGCACTGAGGGAGCAAGTGTAGGTAAGGACTGTGGGCCTCCTGACTGTCCCTAAGGCACCAGCATGGGACATAACCTTTCTCATCTCCCTTCAGAGGAAACATAGCAGGGGGTCACATACCCAACCCATTCACAGACATGCAGTCCATGGAAGACAATAGCAAGCTAGTAATACCCATGGCCCATCTCCATGGACATGTATCTTTTTTACTTAGATAATAAATTACCATTGTCCAAGTAACAAATGGTTGGGATTACTAATTATATGATTTTTTTCAGGTAACACATAGAAGAAACAACATAATAAATAAACCCAAATGGTTTGAAATAGCCAATGAGCATAAGACTTTCTGCCCAGTAAGGATGGTTACCCTGAACACTAGGGGCAGCCTCCCCTGCCTTTCCCACCTCCAGCCTATCAATACATATATAAATGCTAAGATAATTCCTTTCTGCTTAAAATAGTTAGAATGTTATCTTATAGGGGTACAAGTGAATCTTTCTAAGAGTAGAATGTGAACGTTTTAAAACAATAACTGAGAAAATGACATGAAGGCTGTGTTGACCAGTTTGATGGAAGTATTTCGGATTGCATGTGAAAACCCCACACTGTACCCCAGAAGTGCATTAATGTACATAGTTACCATTCAATAAAAAAATAAAATAGTTAGAATGGGGCATTTTTGTTTATTTTTAAAATTTCAGATTAATACTATTAAGTTATATTGTTTGCATTAGTTAGGAAAAGTCCTAATTGTATTTGAGTCCTTCACCCAGGAGGTGTGTCGTATACCCCTACAGGTGAGGGCTTACTAAGCCCCTACCCTACTCTCTCCGCACCCTTGCATCTTGAATTTAATAGTGTTTTTTCTCTTGCGCAGGCCTATAGTTGTTCATCTGCTAGAACATTCTCCTTCATAAAGTATATCAAGAAAAGAAAAATAAGCATTCCATGTGAATTTTTTTTATTTTGAATGAACCCTGACTAATATATGGCACGCTGTCTGCTCCCATAACTCAGAAAATGACCAAGAAAACATTGTTTTGTTAAATAATCCTCACTTTAAAAAAAGTCCAAAACTAATGCCCACTGAAGATGGTTTAATATGCACAAGTGTTCTTTACAAATAAAGACTAACACAGGTGCTTTGAATCATGTACAAAAGTTTACATTTTCAAGATGTAAAATCTTGCAATGTAATGCAGAAAGTAGAATCACTGCTCTATTTTAACTCTCTTCATGACATTTATTTTATGCGTCTTAAACTTATGACATTTAAACCGTGCTTCATACTCTGAATCCAAATACTGGTGAAAAGGGAGATTTGGGTTGCTGCATCTGAAAACTTTTTAATACTCTATCTTAGTGGTTCTCAACTTTGATAAATAATAATTGCTTTAGCTATAATAAATAAAAAGAAAAATATGGTGATTTTGACCCAAGAACAATCTAACCAGAATCTCTCAGAATAATTGGTTAGCATCAGTACTTTTTAAAGGCACCCCTGGTGATATCAATGTATATACAAAGCTGAGAACCGCAATTAGCACCAGAGATATCTGCAAAGGACCTTGCCTACCTAAAGACCAGAGGATCTGGTGCTCTCTCCTACCTAACAGATCTACAGTTTTTTTGCACATCACTAGATACTCTCTCATAAACCTAAAAGGAAGGGAGTAATGAGCTTGGTGTCACAACTGAGACAACGTATTGATAGCTCTAGAAGAGTATGTAATGAAAACAAAACAAACAAAAAGCCAGAGAATAGATATGCCGTCAACCAAAGCACTGAAGTACATGAATGCTAGGCTTAGGATGTTTGCCTTTTGGAAGCTGATCAGTTCAATGATTTACTATTTGAGATCCTTGAAATAAACTTCTTGAATAAGTACTGGCATAATATGATTTGAGCCAACTTACAAATTGATCAATTGATTAAGACTAGTAGTGATCAAGTGTGAGAATCAGAACTGAATTTACAACAGAATTAACCTTTTTTCCCTGTGTTTACCTCTGATGTAAACACAGTTTTACCTCTAAAACTGTAACTTATAATGCATTGGTAGATTCTAATCCTAAAGGTTACTACTGCACAGTTCTGCTTTATACTATTAATTCTTTGTTAACTCTGAAACTTATGTTACGTAACAGATGAAGGAAATAGCATACATTGTCAATTGTGTAGTTTGTAATGACCCAATAGAGTCTATCAATCTATTTGTTCTATAATATTCCAAGTCTAGACTCCAGTTTTATACAGCATACTAACTTCAGTTTAAAGAACATAATTTTTTTTAGACTATAAACAAAATTTTCTATGAAATTGTACTTTTAAAGACATAGATAAGGAAGCATTGATAAAATTTCAGGTAAATTGAATGAAAATTATGAACGTATTTAGGCACTCAAATACATAAAAATGAGCTCCCAAAATCCAATAACAATTTAAATGTCACTATTAAGCAAAGTTTTCTTTTTCTTTAACTAGAAAGTTATAGGGACATACTGATCAACTTTATTATTTTTCTCTATTGTGTCTCTTTTTAAAGTTCATTAATTTCTGCTCTTATTTGAATGATTGTTTTCCTTTTGTCTGCTTTGGATTTAATTTGGTTGCCTTTTTTTTTTTTTTTTTTGAGTCAGAGTCTCAAGCTGTCACTCTAGGTAGAGTTCCATGGCATCATAACTCATAGCAATCTCCAACTCTTGGGCTCAAGGGATCCTCTTGCTTCAGATTCTCTATTTTTATTAAAGATGGGGTCTCACTCTTGCACAGGCTGATCTTGAACCTGTGAGCTCAAGCAATCCACCCGCATTGGCCTCCCAGAGTGCTAGGATTACAGGAGTGAGCCACTGAGTCTGGCCTGGTTTCCTTCTTTTTGAATCCTTATGGTGAAACTATATCATTATTTTGACACTTTTCTTCTTATCCAGTATAAGCATTTAAGGCTAATAATATGAATTTCCCACAACATTACTTTACCTGCATCTCCCAAATTCTGATATTTGATGTTTTATTTTCATTCTAAATATATTCTAATTTCCCTTGTGACTTGCTTTTTTTGCCTATGAGTTGTACATAAATGAGTTGTTTAATTTCTAAACATTTGGGGGATTTTCCAGATATCTTTCTATTATTGATTTCTAATTTCATTCCACTATGATAAGAGAACATACTTCATACAATTTAGATTCTTTTAAACTTGTGAGGTTTGCTTTATGTCCCAGTATTTAGTCATCCTGATGAATGCGCACTTGAAAAGTAGCAGTGCATTGTCCTATTGTTTGGAGAAGCATTCTGTAAGCCCCAAGTTGGTCAAGTTGCTGAACAATGTAGTTTTGGTCTTCAATATCTTTTACTGATTTTCTGTTCATCTGTCCTATTTATTACTGCCAGAGAAATGTTGCCATCTTCAACTATAACTGTGAATTTGCCCAGTCCTTTTTTCTGTTCTCCGTTTTGCTTTATACATTTTAAAGTTTTGTTCCTAGGCACACATCCATTTATACTTGTTATGTCTTCTTGATAAATTGGCCTTTTTACATTATATGTGGGTCCTCTTTATCTCTGGAAATAAATTCTTTGTTCTGAAGTTTATTTTGTCTAATGTTATATGGTAGGTGTTTACATGGCAAATGCTGTATTTTTTTTTTTACCTTTTTTTCTTTTAACCCATATGCCTTTAAAGTGGGGGGGGGGGGTAAATTTATTAGAGATGGATTACAATTGATTTTTCCTTTTTATCTAAATCTGATAATCTCTGTGTTTTATTTTGTACGTTCAGGTAATTCAAATAAAATGTAGCCATTTATATGGTTGGTTTTAATTTACTATCTTGCTCCTTTTTTTTTTATTTGTATTTATTCCTTATTCTTTTTTCTACTTGATTTTGGATTAAGTATTTTTATGATTTAATTTAATCTCTATTGCTGGCTTGTTATTTATGTTTCCTTTTAAAATACTTTAGTGGTTTCCCTAGGTTTATAACATGTGTTTAATTAATGAAAGATTATAATATTTTTCACATTGTGTCAGTCATGATCCAATGAAAGAAACAGGACCAATAGGAGATTTTATGTTGGTGAATGTGTGTGTATATGATAGTTACTATTATTTTAATATTTGTTACAGGGAATTGATGCTGCATAATTTGGAGACCTGTGTAAGCAGTCTCTTCTGGCTGTTGTCATCTTCCTGTTTGATGCTCACGTCTGACATCCATAGGACAGATAGTTGGGAAAGAGGTATGGATGTAAAGTGGAAGAGAACAAGGACACACTCTGTCCCAACAAACAGGACCCACTGAGAATAGGCTAAAATCTGAGTCAATTTGTATTGTTCTGATCTTTTTATTTTTATTTTTTTATTAAGTCATATAAACATAGATCATGAATACATTTATGCATATGTGGGGTACAATGTGTTTTTTTTCTTTATACAATCTGATGTGGTTGCATCAAACCAATCAACATAGCTTTTGCCTCATTTACTTGGTTATTGTGTTGAGACATTTATGTTTTACACTTGACAGATTTGACTTGTACCCTAGCAATATACTCCATAGTAGACTCCATAAGTGTGGTCCTGCCTTTTTATTGTTCTGATCTTGATGCTGTCACAGAACTAAGTACACACACCTGGTCTAGCAGTCAGAGAAGCTGAAGTTGAATGGAGTTTCCAAGCAGGGTGGAGTTGTCACAGACCCCCTGCTCTCAGCAATAAGCACCGGCACATGTAGCCTACAAGACCAAGAAAAGAAGAAACTTATTAAAGAAGAGCTACTTTGTTGGCTTTGGAGCCTTAATAAACTCCCTGAGCACAGCTGTGAGATTCTATGATATTTCAGGTCACTGAAGACTCAGTGACTTGAATATTCTAAAATATATAACATCTTGTAGTTAACAGTTTTCCAGACATCTTCTAACTTCAAGGAGCCAGTACAGGTCCATTTATGATAGTTCTATACAAGAAGGAAGGAAGATCCAGAGCAGCTGAGTCATGTGTCCAGGAACATGGTTAGAGTACAGAGCCTACATCACTGACTGTTCAACAGGCAAGATGATTCTCAAATTCTGTGACCAACAGAACACCTATAGACCATTATTTAATTAAATCAAAACCCTCATTCCATTGCCTTACCCCAGAATTACCAAGCTGGAATTTCTGAAGTTAGAGGCAAAGCCTCCAAAATGTTTAAGCTCCATATAATTGGGATGTGCACCAAAGTTGAGGACCACTGAGGCAGGACTTTTAGGTAGAATTGGAAAGATGGTTTGGGCCCATAGAGTGAAGGCGTTGGTCTCTGAGGTGGTAGCTTTTGGTCATTGATGCATCAAAATCACCTGGGACCCTCACACAGATACCCTAGTTCATTGTTTCAGGGATGAAGCCAGAAATATGTATTATCAAAAAAAAAAAAAGTGTGCCATGTACTGCAATTGATAACACAACTCTAAGGAGCTTTTATTCCTTTGGGAAATAGGAAATTGCTGAGAATCTTTAGAGCAAATATATGCTTTATATTTCTCTATCCTACAAATGTCTGAATATTTATTTAAGAATTTTCTAGGTATTAAATGCTTCTAGACTTTTTAGTTTTCTCTTAATGTCCATTTGTTCATCAACCAGGTACGAATGCTCTTCATTTTTCATTGAGGATATGTAGTACCATCTAATAATGCTATAGAAAGTTCTAATTTCTCCCTTAATAAGATCTTCATCTCCCTCTAGAAAAACAGGAAACATGTTTTTCCTTTTTTACAAAAACTTCATTTAAAGCAAATTTAATAATAGCCTTGGTGACAGCTGCAAAAGCACCTTAAAGGTCCAAACACATGTACATTTTGATCACTTCTAAAGCGTTTTTTTCTCTCTACAGAGAAATCAGACATTTCCTACTTTTAAAAAATGTACATATTTTTTCTTGGAGAGAACACACAGACAATGTGCAAGGAAAGTCTCAGAGTGCACCATCTTGCTTTATGTTCATTTGCTGGAATTCCTCAGCAATTAGTATAATAACCCCCTGAGAATTAGCCTATGGATGTCGAGTAAAAAAGGGACAAACACACATGTATTTGCATATGGAGACAGACAAAATTCCATCAAAGCTGTGTGCTCTTTACACACATTCAGAAGATGAGAGTGGTGTATTATGTTAATATGTGGAATATGATTAGTCTAGTACATGAGTCTACAATGATAATGAGCAGCAGAAAAAATGACAGTAATAGCAGTGCTTAATTCTCACATTTATAAGAAAGAAGATCAGCTAATGAAGCTGTCAACCAGTGGCTGTGTTGTCTGAATTACTATTAATATTAAGAGGAGTTATGCTAAAATTTTTAATTACAGTCAGTATGACAATAACATAGGTTGTTCATCACCCAATGAGCATTTTCAGTACCACTGAAAGACTCCTCATAGCAGCTGCACTAGTAAATCCAAAAAGCCTTTTTCAATGCAATTACTCTGCATGGGGTCTTTGGCAATGACATGGAACCTTGTTGGAGAGAGCTACCTTTGCAAGCTGGAAGTTTTTCAAATATACTACCTATAAATATATTTTTCAGTCACATTCCTTAGAAGGTGATTCATGGAATTTGACAAAATTAAAGTAATAACAGGAAAAAACAGAGCTTCCTTGGTCCAGATAGATGTTGCCATTTATACTTATTTGGAGAATTCTCAATATGATACCACCTTTTAGCTTGTAGATTATGCTGTTATTCAGAGTTTTGCTCTAGATCGGAAGCCACACATTTTTTTTTTAATGTATGACTTAAGAACTATTTTCTCAATGTAAATGGCAACCCCCCTCCAAAAGAAATGAGTAATTCAATCCACCCTATGCCCTCTAATTTCTAAAAATGCTCTAAAATCTGAATGAATAGCCCAGTTCCTGAGGAAAAAGCTTAACTTTGTTTCATGTCTTTTGAAAGAAAATAGTAAAAGAAAACCTCCTTCTCTAAAAATATATAGAGATAAAATCTATAAGAAGAACATTACAATGAGACCCAATGATGAAGGCTTATAAATAGAGTTAAAGGGGAAAATGTAGTTATATTCAACCCTCTAAGATGTTGTTCAAACCCGTCTAAGATGTTGTTTGTAGCTTAGTTGCACTTACAATATTTGGCTGAAGATTCAGGTGTTGAAAAAAGGGAGGGTAATTTATTAAAATTATAAAAATTGTAATTTATTAAAATTTACAAATATCAAATAAATGAATTAATGTCTTTAATTCCTATGGCTTTAATAACAAAGTGCCACAAAGTGAGTGACTTTATTAAATAACAGACATTTATTGTCTCACAGTTTTGGGGGCTGGAAGTTCAAACTCAAAGTGTCAGTGGTGCTGATTGCTTCTGTAGGCTCCAAGGGAGTAGCTGTTCCATGCCTCTTACTTATCTCAGGCATTCTTAGGCTTGTTGCTGGTGTTCTCGCTGTCTCTTCACATTGTGGGGAAGACACACATGGAGGGATCCAAATTTACCCTTTATGAGGACATAGTCATATTAGGGCCTATCATCATAACCTCATCTTAACTTGATCATCTGAATAGATCAAATAAATTTATATTTACAGATAATGAGGGTTAGAATTGCAGTATCTTGAGGAGGTACAAAATTCAACACATAATACATGCTGAAGGACCTCAGGGTTTAGATATAATTCTATAACTTTGTTTTTTATTGTATAAAAACCACAAAACACAAAAGTTACCATCCTGATTATTTCAAAAGATACAGTATGGTAGTGTTAATTATATGCACATTGCTGTAGAACAGCTCTCCAGAACTTCTCCATCTCATAATACTGAAAATTTATGCCTATAGTATAACAACTTCCCTTTTTCCCCTCTGCCCAGCCCCTGGCAATAACTCTTTCACCTTTTGTGTCTAAGAATTTTACTAATTTAGATATTGCATATCGGGGGAATCATGTAGTATTTGTTTTCTGCATTTAGCTCATTTCACTTGGAATACTGTCCTATTTATCCATGTTGTAGCATATGTCAGAATTTCCATCTTTTCTAAGATTGAATAATATTACATTTCATGTAAATACCACATTTTTCTTATCCATCGGTGGACATTTAAGTTGCTTCCATCTTTTGGCTTCTGTAAATAATACTGCATTAAATATAAGAGTTCAAATATCTTTAGAGATCCTATTTTCAATCCAGTTGAGCATACACATATACCTAGAAGTGTACTGATAGATTGTATGGTAATTCTATTTTAATTTTTTTGAGTAACCTCTATTGTGCTGTTACTATTTTTCTTCCCTTTCAAGGGACTAATCTTGAGTAGGGCACTTTCTCCTAATAGCGCAAAGCTGTGCTAGTTTCTCTGTGGCGGTGAGGTTCTCTGGAGATGCATGAAGCCACAGAACTCTCTTTACTTATCAGAAACTCCCAGACATTCAGACTATGTTGATTTCCTATCACTGCTCCATCAGGTAAAAAGAAAATTAATTCCTTAATAGGCCCTGAACAGGTGGAATATTAGACAGGTTTCACTCTTCTCTTTTCCTCCCAAAGGAGAAGGCATGTGTTGGGCTTTTATTCCCTGTTTTTCTGTGTGTATCAACTGGAAGGAGGAACTATCGTAATTGAAATAAAATATTTTCAATCTGTTTTAATGTGGTTTTCCTTGGATTTGAGCTTTATTGGAGTGATGTAACTTCTTAAGTTGGTGTTCTCATAAAAGCTTACTGTTGTGAAGTGAGTTTCTCTGTGGGGAAACAAGTCCTGGGACTTATTCCACCATTTTGCTGGCATCATTGCACACTTCCTGTTTATTTCTAAACAAATTTTCAGATGCTTCCTCTGGCCCTGAAAGCACAAAGTCCATTTAATTCCATCACTTACACAATGCAAGAAGAAAATCAATGAGATGATATTTTACAAATCATTCTGGTATTTTATTTTGCTTCTACTACAATGTAATAAGTTCATACCCAGCAATGAATTATGATATCTTCTCAGGTGGAGAAAAATTTATGAGGATGGAGAGGAAAATCTATACATTAATAAAAGTTGCTCCAATTGACTTCACTAGATAAACAATGACATATACTTTAGAATCAGACAAAGAACAGACTAACTATCACCTGGACTACTCTGTATAAAATACTGGGCAATTTAAATCCCCCAAGCCTTAGTTTTTTCAGCAAATAATACTACCTTCTTCATAAAGTTGATGTGAGTGTTCAATAATGTATGTAAAGTTTCTAGCCTGGAACACAGAACACAGCAGGCACTCTCCTCCTTCGTCAATTAGCCACATTAGATGAACACTATTGCAGGAAGAAATAAATCATGTAAGTAAATTCAGTATGTACCATATATGTATAAAAAATGTATAATTCAAAGCAAATTTTACATATACTTAAACTTTCAAATTATATCTAGTATCAATTGTACATTTCTTCAAACCAGTGCCCTCATACCAACTGGTCTAGTTGTACATTTCTATAAACCCATTGTCCCATGCCAACTAATTATCATGGTGAATGGTGAGTTTTATTTTTTCACTTCTTGCTAGGAAAGTATTTTAGAAAATAAAGACCAAAAAAAGTTAATAATAAAAAAGGTTAATGTTCAATAACTGATTAAGAAATACCTGGCAGGTTAGACAGATGTAATGAAGAATGCTGAGCAGAAAGCCTTTAAAAAAAAAAACCAACTGACACTTTGATATAACTTTCAGCTTTGCTACAATAAGTAATAATAAAAGACATGAAGACATTGACTTATCTATAAATGTGCACAAAGCCAAAATAATTTGACTTTACTTATTAGATCTAAGCCATAAATTATGTAAACTTGTGTATTGACTAAATCTACCACTGATTTTTTCAATATGATTTTTAAAAGATCTAAGGAATAATTCCAATTTAAATAATTAATAAAATTCACCCTTTTAATCCTGACATTCATTTCAAGTACCATTCGCAGTCCCTCCCTACTCAGTTCCATGAATCTAAGAGGCAAAAAATAAGCCAAAGAGTCTAAATACACATGATTTTTAAAAAGCTCACTTTAAAACAAATCATCTCATTACAATTTTGTGTTGCCTGTTCATGGCAGTAATGTAGATGTTCAGCACAGAATATACATGGAAAAGGGGCTGAGTCAAAGTATAAAGTAATAAATATACCACCCCCTTATTAGAATATCTGCAACTTGCTCTCTTCAGTAAGTACGGGATGGCTGATGGACCAAATATACAAAAGCAAATGGGTTTTAGAAAACTTAGTGCCAACATTCTATATTGGAATTCCTTCTGCCCTAGACAACTTTCTTTGCAGAGATATCAGGGAAAGTGGAGAAGACAGGATTACCAGAGAAATTACAAAATGCGTTACGAATAGCATACAAATGTTTTGAAAAGTTCATTCATTCATTTATTCACCTTCATGCAATAATTATTAAGTACCTACTATATAGCAGGCAAGATGTCATGAGATAAAAATCTTACAGATTGTACATCTCAGTGGGCAAGACAGAAAATACCGAATAGATAAGTAGATATATAAAACAATTCTGAATAGTGATACATGCTATGAAGAGAATAACCTTATGCCATTGTTTAAGCTTGTTAATTTAGCCCCTTCATATTTTATTAAGGAGATAAAGAAAGGCTACCTTGTGTGCTTTACTGTAAACTGTTGGACCAAAGAAAAGGCCTTCTCAGTTGGATTCCTTGCTTAAATGATCACATGCACCTTTGCTATGAACTGTTTGGCTCACTCATTAACACAATTTGTTTTATTCTTTAGAAAGGGTGATATTAAAATTACAGTTGTTTTGAAGCATAGAAAAGAATTCTTTTTTAAAAAAATGATGCTGGTGATAACAGCAGCTAATTTGCAAAATTTGTATCTGATTGCAAATATTTGATATTTTAGAAGCTGCTTTGGGGGATCAAGCAAAATCTTTTGAATTTTAATGTTTTCTCTACTTATAAAACATAATCAGGTATATATTTTTATTAAAAGTTCCTCTGATGGTTTTTATTTATGGTGAATGTAGCAATATGGAAGGATGAAAAGCACACAAATAGGTAAAGAGCCTCTCTCTCAAAAAAAAAAAAAAAAAAAGATTTAGGAATCCCTTCCTCCTCCAAGACAAGTAGTTGCTGATGAGAATTGACTGACACTATCAAGTCTGTGCACCTGGGCTGATATTCCTGTCTGCTTTTGTAATTAGAATATGAATTAGTGCTGACAAACCTGGACTAGTTTACCTCTTTCAATGGAACAAAATTCCCAGTCTTGCAAACAAACCTAATTATAATAAACAATAAAATTATAGCTCAGATCATAGTAACTAGGTTGTAAATTTCTATCCAATAGTAAAAAGATCCCAACAACCTCTATTTAAATTTTTGTGTTCATTTCACCAAAGAAAGGAATAGAGTAAGTAAACATTAAACACTTTTGCTGATGTGACTAGAAATCCTCCACCTGATTAAAGAAAAGTGCCCCTCCACCCCAATGACATGGGAAGCTCAATCAGGGGGAGCCTATCCCTTCTCAGAGATGAATGAGACCAAGTATTGGTCTAAGCAGTGGAGGTCTTACTATAGCAGTCAAAGAAATTTTTTTAAAAACAGGTTGGTTCTTTAAAGTGCTGCATGGCATTAAATTTTTTAAATGCTTCAATTGATCTGAATTCCTAACTCAGAATACTGAAAGTTCTTGTGAAATGTCCCTATTCAAAAAAAAAAAGGTGTATATTTCAATTTTTATACAACTCATTAGACATTCTTCCTTGTTAAATCTGTAAAAATAAAATCTATGTCATCACTTTTAGATGAATTTTACAAAGGATGATGAGGCAGCCCAACTCTGGGTGCTTATACAGCCTATTGTCATTTTCATGAATTCATAAATAAATTGCTGCCAGAACATCCAGACTTCTACTAATATTCAGGCAAGTTGCATCCAAAAAAATTATACACAGCACCCTGACAATATATTTCCCTAAGATAAATCACAGAATTGTGCAAAAAGTATGTGGAATCAGCTTCTATGTGTGGATCATAATTAAGATAGCAAACCTTCCTACCCACCACACGATAATGGCAAACCAAGGCTAAGAGTGACAGAGTATATTTTATTATCAATTCATTTTAAATTCTATGATATCCTACTATGTAACAAATATCACACAGGTACATTCACATGTAGCACCACTGCCAAAGGATATGCGATTTCGAAACTGTGAAAATAAATACTGTAAACTCACCAAAATGAAATCTTTAGAACTAATTTTCCAAATGAAGAAACACCAGTATGGCAAGGATGTGTTAAAGATTTTGAACATCTACTCTCTGGCACATAGAGCTCATCAAAGCTCTCTGGTGGCTCTGCAGACTGTTCAATCTGATCAGCACAGTCTCCTTCACGCGGAACACTGCCTTAAAATCTTCCTTGACCCTCTTGGTTAAAATCAATGTCACTATTCCCCTTTGCTTTCACAGTATTAAGTCTTATTTTGTATGTACTAAGAACTAAGTTCTGTAGAAAGGGAAGGGAATTTTACTTATTTTGTTCATGCTCCATCCGTGGAGCTGAGCATGGTGAGTGGTATATGGGAAGCATTCATCAGATCTTTCCGAGTAAATAAATTATAACACATACCCCAGTCTTCCCAAAATACTTGTCTTAGCACTGGTGGAAAAAAAAAGAGTGCTGCAAAGGCCATGCTTATTCAACCTAAATCCTCATCAAGACCTACACAGATTGGCATATGGTAGATGTCTTAGTCCTTGTGGCTGCTGTAACAAAGTATCACAGTCAGGTTGCTTAAAACATAGAAATTTACAACTCCACAGTTCTCAACATCAGAATTACAAAATCAAGGTGTTAGGTAGGCCACATTTTCTGTAGATACTCTAGGGGAGAATTTGTTCTTTGTCTCTTCTTGCTTCTGTTGACATCCCTTGGCTTGTAGCCACATCACTTCAGTCTGCCTCCAGGGTTACTTTTCTTCTTCCTCTTCTATCTGTATTACCTCCCTCTGCCTGTGTTTTATAAGGAGATTTGTGATTAGTAATAAAGGTCTACTTGCATAAAGCAGGGTAATCTTCTTGTGTCAAGACCCTGAATTATATATTATATCTGTGAAGACCCTTTTTCCAACAAGGAAACATTTTCAAGTTCCAGGGACTAGGACTTGATATCTCTGTATGTCCATCATTCAATCTACTGCAGCAGCATGGAATAAACACATCACACTATAGCAGCACAAGCATAGTAATAGGTGCTCTGTTGGTTGTTTCCAGACATCTTACAGACCACGGTATTAGTTCAATTGTTGGAATTTTTAAATGTTCAAATGACTGTGATACTTGCTGAAAAAGATGTCAAACGATCACAGATCTTTTGCAAGGTAGTCATTTAAGTAGAGAGATACATTTGTCATATGAAGAGATCAGTAACATTTGTCACTATTGTTTTCTCTAACTGTATGGCTATAATGCTCAAATAAATCCACAGCATATATTGAGCATCAGAATTTCTGTTGTATCTGCAATCCCCTCTCTAAGTCATTTGGGTCCTTCTGTATTTTCTTCCTGCCCTAATTTAAGTGACACAGTTCTGCCATGTGGCAGGACACTCTCCATCTTTTTTTGTAGCATGGACATGATAGAACACAAGACATTTCTGACCTTTATTTTCAACAGATTGCTCCCTCACTCAGCTCAAAATTTCATCCAACAGATACTCTCATGACAGGGTAAGAGGCACATAATGCAAATGGAATATTAAAACATGGCTCTGTTGTATTCAGAGTAAAAGAAAAAAGCAGATAGTTTAAACTATGGTGGGATCTCAGCACCAACACCTGGATGGTATTGATTTCAATAAACTCTTTCATTATAAACAACAAATTTGAGAAATACATAGTACATAGGACAGGACCAAGATCTACTATTTTTTTTCAATTTATATATAAGTGACATTAATTTTTTTTCCATAAAGCCTTTGAGCTAGCTACTGATTACATTATTTAAATCCTCTAATTAATCTAGCAAACTAAAACAGAAATTTTTATTCTTTTGGTTAATTTAGTTCTTCAGAAATTGGTTTAAAAGGAGGCAACTTAAGAACTGTCAAAATGTGTTTCTTTCTACAGAAGTGGAGGCCTGCTGTTTCTTCTGTATGACATAGTTTAGACTAGAAAGCAGTGCTTTTAGATTTAGTTTCCAGTGTACCATGTATAAATGAGAAGTTCCCTGTGTCATTAAACAATTTCAGTAACATAGAAGTTTTTTTACAGTTCCACAAACAAGTTTGAAATCAGAAGGAAATCTTGAGGATTCAAATAGTAATGTGACTTATAAACTCCAAATGTGCTCAAATGTAAAATTGCAGAGTATATGTGGTTAAAATGTAGATATATGCTCTCTCCCTGCAATCTGTTATAGTATAGTATGTCATATGGTTTACTATATTCTCTCTACTGTCACTGATTTTTTTTCCAGGCAGAGTCTCACTCTGTTACATTGTTGCCCTGGGCAGAGTGCTGTGCCATCATAGCTCAAATTCCTAGGCACAAGAGATCCTCTTGCCTCAGTCTCCTATGTAGCTGGGATTACAGGTGTGTCACTACACTCAACTAATTTTTCTATTTTTAGTAGAGATGAAGTCTTGCTCTTGCTCAGGTTAGTCTTAAACTCCTGAACTCAAGCAATCCACCCACCTTGGCTGCCCACAGTGCTACGATTATAGGCATCAGCCACCACACCTGCCTGTGTCATTGTGTCTTTAAAGCTGTGCTGGCAAACAATACCCATAGCCATCTAAATGCTTTTTTAATCTACATTTATCCATATATCTTATTTTATTTTTAATTAACAAATGATACTTATACATATTCATAGTGACGTTTCAATATATACACTGTATAGTGATCAGATATAATTAGTAAATCCATCATTGTAAACATTTACCATTTTTTTGTGTTACAAATGTTCAATATTCTCCTTCCAGCTATTTGAAACTAACATAATATTGTTCACGCCAGTCATCTTATAGTAGTATACAGCACTAGAACTTTTTCCTCCTATCTAGCTATGGTTTTGTGTACATTAACAAATCTCTCCCTATCGTTTCCTTCCCACTGCCCTCTCGTCCTCTAGCATCCTCTGTTCTTCCTTTTACTTTTATATGATCAACTTTTATAAAGCTTCTACTTGTGAGTGAGTCTATGCAGTATTAAATTGCCTGACTTTGGCTCATTTCATTTAACATAATGTCCTCTAGCTCCACCCATGTTGCCACAAATAACAGAATTTCTCTCTTTTTTGTGGCTAAATAGTGTTCCATTTTATCTATCACATTTTCTTTACCCAGTCATCTGTTGTTGGACGCCTGGGTTAATTCTATCTCTTGGCTATTATTGTTACTACGGCTGCAATAAACATGGGGTGCAAATATCTCTTTGATATCATGATTTCCTTTTCTATTGGATAGATTCCCAACAGTGGGATTTCTGGATTGGGTGGGAGTTCTATTTGTAGTTTTTCAATATATAAGAGTTCCCTTTTTTCTGGATCCTGACCAGCATTGATTACTTTTTGCATTTTTGATAATGGCCATCCTAACTGTTATAAAATGATACCTCATAGTGGTTTTGATTTGTATTTCCATTATGATTAGTGATGATGAATATTTTTTATAGGTTTATTGGCCATTTCTGTGTCTTCTTTTGAGACATGACTGTTCAGATCATTTGCTTATTTTTAAATTATATTGTTTGGATTTGTTTCTATTGAGATGTTTGAATTCCTTGTATATTCTACATATTAATCCCTTGTTGGATGAGTAGTTTGCAAATATTTTCTCCCATTCCATAGGTTGTCTTTTCCTTCTGTCCATTTTCTGTGCAGAAGCTTCTCAGTTTGATATAATCTCATTTATTTATTTTTGCTTTTGTTGCCTATGCTTTGGAGGTCTTATTCATAAAATCGTTTTCCCAGACCAATGTCCCAAAGCATTTCCCCTATTTTTTCTTCTAGTAGATTTATAATTTTGTGTCTTCACACATAGTGTTTGATCCATTTTTCTATAGGGTGAAAGTTGGGGCCCATCCTTCTACAGATGGATATCCAGTTTGCTCAGCATCATTTATTGAAGAGACTGTCCTTTCCCCAATGAGTGTTCTTGGCACCTTTGTCAAAAATAAGTTGACATATAATTATGCAAATTAATTTCTGAGTTTTCTACTCTGTGCCATTAGCTTATATGTCTGTTTCCATGCCAATACTGTACATTTTGATTAGCACATCTTTGTAATGAATTTTGAGGTCTGGTTATATGATTCCTCCAGTTTTGTTCTTTTTGCTCAGGGTTGCTTTGGCTATTCGTGATCTTTTGGGATTCCATACAAGCTTTGGACTTTTTGCTTTATTTCTGTGAAGAATGTAATTTGTGATAAGATAGAGATTGCATTGAATCTGTAGATTGTTTGGGGTAGTATAGTCATTTTAACAATATTAATCTTTCTTGTCCATGAGCATGGGATCTCTTTCTATTTGTTTATATCCTCTTCAATTTCTTTTGTAAGTGTTTTGCAATGTTTCTTATAGAAGTCTTTCATTGCCATGGCTAAATTTATTCCTAAATAAATGGGATTGCCTTCTTAACTTTTTTAGTTACTTCATTTTTAATGTGTAGAAAGGCTATTGATATTTATATTAATTTTGTATCTTGCAACTTTACTGAATTTATCAATTCTAAGAGTTTCTGGTAGAATCTTTAGGCTTTTCTATGTATAAGATCTTACCATCTGAGAACAGGAACAATTTCCTTTCTCCTTTCCTATTAGGATGCATTTTATCTCTTTTTCTTGCCTTATCACCTGCATGATTCTTATTAGATACCTACTAGATACTAAGCTGCTCCATTCTAGATGCTATAAGGATACATATGAAAAATGTAACTCTAGCCACAAGAAATTTAAAGTCACAGGGGACTAGCCCTAAGGTCTAGAGAGCTAGCCATGAGAGAGGTTGTGAATGGTAGTAAGTATTCAAGGCGCACAGAGAAGAAAGAGGTGAATTCATAGGGGTGGGAGAATAAAAAAGAAGCCTGATGGGGTAGGTATTGGCTCAGGGTGTTGGCTAGGCTTTGTTTAAATAGAGAAAAAAGCACAAGACTCCAGGGTTGTTTGCAAAACAGCCTTCAGACCAGTGTGACTAGGAAACAATGAGAATTGTCTGAAAAAATAGCATAAATAGGATAACAGAGAACAAGCTAAGGGTGGGACTTTATTCATTAGACCCTGGAGACCCATCAAAAGATTTTGAGCAGGGTTATCTTAGACGGTTATCAAATATGCCCAGGATCAATCTCTGCTGGATTCATTGTATTTTAACTACTTTGCCAGGCCTACCAGGAGAATGCAAGTAGCTAAACATTTTATTCTAACTAACACTTTGCCTTCAGGTCTCACAGAGAAACTACTGCAAGCTTCTGCTTTGACTATGCTCAGCAATTTGTTATTTATCTGAAATACTCCAGTGCAGATTGGGGTCAAGCACATTTCATGCACTTGTTTGACAAATAGCACTCAGGAAGCATATTTTATGATTCACTTTATAGTATCATAATGTAAGAACAAACCAATGACTCTGAAGATGGCAAGATAAAAACTATTTGTAGTGGAAGTAAATATAAGTTACCCACTTCTGTTATTTAATCCTTAGCTTGGATAGAACAAGTGAATGTTAACATGGCCCTATTTCATTCCTTTTTAAAAGAAGTAAGAGGAGGATAATCATAAGCAATACAGCATTTTTGGCCCAGGTCTTTATGACAGCTCTAAATGTCTGCCACGTTTTAAATACCACAGGTGCAAAACAAATCTGTAACTTTCTTCTTACCCTATTTTTCATTTCTATCAGAGAGAATCAAAACATGATATAACAAAGGAGTTTGATTCTCTGAATATATTATATAATGCAGGCAAAAAAATTCAATAACAGCTTTTACATGAATAACAAAAACCAGCTGAAAGATTGCAAGGAGAATAACAAACATTTGGAACTTGTACACAAAGTTGGAAATAACCTCCCCAAGCCAATCTCCCATAACTTAGTTTTGTGGGAGCCAAAGTACTTAACTCAAGTCACAAGTCAAACTACCTCCTTTTGCTGTTTATTCAGAACAATAGGCTGTCACATACCAAGGACCTTATCATACCTAGGTGTTACAGCCCACATCTTGACCCCCTCCCCTTTGTCCCACTAGCCCCCTTGTGTACTCAGCCCACATCCTGACCTCCTCCCCTTTTTGCACTCATCACTCTACTCTGCACTTGCCCCACTTGCGACCTTTATCCCTTCCTTCTCATTTGCTCACCTGAGACAAAGAAGACTCATTCCTGAGCCAATCAACCCTGAACACGACCACCCTGTACCTGTCAGTTTAGGACAGACATGGTTTATCTACCAATAACGGGATGGATGGGATGGTCTAATGGGAGGGAAGAGGGAGAGGTATAAAGGGACTTTCTGGATAGTCTGTAACAGCTGTTCCTGCTTTTTCTTAAAGGGCAGCCCAGGCTCTGAGCTTGAATGAATAAAACTCCTCGTGCCTTTGCAGCGATGTTCGGACTCTCAGAGTGGTGCTTGAATTGAGTCTGGGGGTTAACAGTTTCAGTATTTTCTACTTGACCCAAGAATTCTATAATTATAATGATTTTTGGTAGAATGAAAGAAATTGAGAAATTAGACCCCAGGTTAAGAGTTCTCTGTACAGCACAGCCAGAGAAGAGAATTGAAAGAATGCTCGTTTTTATAATGGTAGTATCACTGTCATGTGCTTCAGAAGAAAAAGAGTCTGAGGAAGAAAAGCTACTACATACATTAAACTAAGATTTTTTTTCAGTGATTTTTAATTATAAAATCCAACAAATGCATAGATTCATCCCCTAAACTGAGGCAACACAATATAAATGTAAATGAAATAAAATCTGTGGAAATGTAAAGGAAAATATTTGGCAGTGAATTAATCAGTCTGGGGAGGCCACAGTCAGTGACCACCATAGCCTAAGAGCCTCCTGAATCATAACCACTTTTTTGGCTGTTGAGATAGGCTGTTTCAGAAGGTGTGTGCACAACTACCAAGGAGAACAGGTCTAGCTGGGTTTTTGCAGAGGAAACTTGTATGCTCCCCTATGGTATCATCTACTCTCTTTATAATTAATAGTCTGGTTGTGATTAGTCCAAACCCACAACCATTTCCTTCTCTTAATTTATCTATTTTTTCACTTCCTCATTTGAGATCAGATCCTATGGTATAAATTCCTCTGACGAGTAAATGCCAGTCCTGTATCAGCAACCTGGTGAGTCGCCACAGGCTGCTGGCAAATTTTGACAACCAGGGGGCACCCAAATCCTCTGGCAGCAGAGATTGTGTGTTGGTCAAAAATAAGGTCACCTTTAAAGTCAGCACATCACTGGGTGCAAAGGAAGTGGATGTGAGAAGGGGACAGTCACTTATATCCTCTGCACCATCTTTGGTTTTTCTGTCCTCTCTAAAGTGTTTCTTTTGGAATTCCACTAAGACAATATGCTAGGATGGGGCTAGGTCTCATCTCCCGCAGCTGAGACTCAGCTGAAGGTCTATTATCCCAATCTGCAAAAGTGGACCCGCAAGGTTGTGCACTGGTTGGAGCGAGCAGTTATTGAGGATTGGGCTGATAGAAAAATGCAAAAAATGAAGTGCAATATTTGGAAAATACTAAAAAGTATTTTACTATTTATCTAAAATCCAAATTTAACTGAGTGCCTTGAATTTTTTATATTTTCTAAGTCTCACAGCCCTACTTGAGGGTCACAAAAAAAAATGAGGTTAAAAAAAAAAAAACTCAGGGTCTGTTGTATCGGAGACCCAAAGATTAAAATATCAGGAGTCTGGGCTAAGAATGTGGAAGTAGCAGAAGCAAAAATGCTCCTTGCTACCTGCCTTGATTTCATGGAATGGATGTTTCATGTCCTGGGTATGTTAAAGTCAAGCAACATTCTTATTATAATCTGAAAGAGTTCCACATGTTCATTTCTGGATATTCCAATTAAAATCAGATACACAGGATGGATGGAGGGAGGGTCATTGGTGGGACCACACCTGAGGTGCATTTCACAAGGGTACATGTTAGGGCAGCACCTATGGCTCAAAGGAGTAAGGCACCGGCCCCATAAGCCAGAGGTGGCAAGTTCAAATACAACCCCGGCAAAAAACCACAAAAAAAACAAAAACAAAAAACAAAAAAAACAAGGATACATGTTAAATCTACTAAGTGTAGAGTATAAATGTCTTAACACAATAACTAAGAAAATGCAGTGAAGGCTATGTTAACCAGATAGATGAAAGTATTTCAAATTGTATGTAAAACCAGCACATTGTACCCTATAATTGCATTAATGTACACAGCTATGATTTAATAAAAAAAAATCAAAAAAAAAATCTGATACACAATTACCACATTGCAGTATGCCAATTGTTTATATTATCTCTTGAATTAAATTGTAAGTTGTGTGTGTGTGTGTTGCATCTTATCTTTTTATACCCATATCCTTGCAAAATGCTAGGCATGGATTTGTGTTTGCTAATTTGGGGGGAAAGTTTCAATTAACACATTTATTAATTATTTACAACCTCTCTATCAGCCAGTGCTAAACCAGGGAAGAAGGCACTGAGCTATCTGTATAGGCAATATTACACAAAAAGTCTGTTGTTCTCTCTGCACAAAAATATATCTCCAGAAATACGATTTTCTGATTTTTCCAGTAACAAAGACAAACTGAGGGTGTCCAAAGTTTGCATGCAGAGTTGTTGGGGCTCTGAAACCTTATGTGTGTGGAATGATTAAAGGAAGGGAAGGCGGAAAAGAGGAATTGGGAGGTCATTGGGGACTGTGATCTTTCCCTACCACAGTAAGTTAGTTCTGACTCTGCTTTCAGAAACTCAATTCTAATCATTTTACCTGACCAATAATGAGAAAGGTATCCTCGCAAACCAGGAGCTCTGATCACTAGAAAAGCTAAAGTAGATTCTAAGGGAATAGCCACCAGAGATTTTGTAAAATAAATACCTGGATTTGGAAAGAAGTTAGAGCCAGGCATTATTTGAAGGATTGTCAGTATTTCAATGTCTGTGGTTCCAGATTAAAGCTGTCCTGATGCCCTCTCCATCCTCTTTTCCTCAAATCTATATAAACATAAAACTGAAGTATCCAATTGCTTGCTGCGCCTTATAGGGAAAGCATAACTCACCTTACTAATTACTGGAAATACAATTACATGACTCTCTGTGGGAAGATAGAAACACTTCATGCTCTGGCTCTAGGGAATGAGGTCAATTGTGACAAAAACAAGCCCATCTCTGTCTGGGGCTGAAGGGCATGCTTCTCACCTGCACCTGGAGGAACATGGGCTCCTAAACTTACTCTGACCCCCTATAGTTCAGGTCTCAGTGAGGCTTGCTACTCCCAAACTCATGTCTTGCCATATTTCCAGCCAGTGACAACTTTTCTGTGATTAAAAGGGTTTTATAATCATTGCATTTGTAACACTGCATTTGTGTATGTCCAAAACATAGGGTTTTTTTAGTTTCTCACATACTTTATTTTATTTCTCAACATACTTTATTGTGTGTTTATTTATTTTAAAGTAATACATAGAAATGTAGCAGAATAAGGGTGCAAATGTCACCTGCAATTGAAGATTTAAATATCCAAGGTTGGCATGTTCTCACTTATAAATGAGAGCTAAGCTATGGCTATGCATAATCATGTAGAGTGGCATAATGGACACTGGAGACATACAATATCAGACAATTTAGTTTTCCAACCCATCCTAGAAAAAGTGCTGCATACCCCATTGCTGAGTATCCCTATGATCACCTTCAAAGTACTCCCCCTTGGGAAGCTATGCATCGATGCCAGTGCCTAGTACACCCTTCAAAGCACTTTTTCTAGGATGAGTTTTCAAACTTAATTGTCAGACCTCATACAGTTTTAAAATGCAAAATCAAATTATCTTTAAAGTGATTTCATTATGCAAGCTATGCTATGTCTTTCCCTATGGAAGTACAGATATATGACACTATGATTAAAGAAAACGGAGTGCAGTAGACTCGAAAATCTTTACTGCATCAAGAATGTCTGGTAAAACTCCCTCACGCCTCTTTCACATATTTTATTTAATGTCCTCATGGTATTCACACTCCACTCTCATCCCCTAATGTAATTTTGTTTTATAATCAGTATTATCAATAACAAATTGGCATATTTAATCATAATGAGTATTGTAGGCAAATCTTCTCCCTGCTTCAGTAAGAAATTTAATTTTCTCATTTAGAAAACAAAAGATATTTCCCCTAGTGAAACATATAATGACATTTCTTATCAAATAATTTTAGCTCTCTTGTGTTTTCTAAAGAGTTTATTTGGCAATTCAATAGTATTCTAAATAAGATAGTATTGAGTTCGACAACCTATTAGCTTGCTAGGACTGCCATAACAAAGCATCATTACTAGGGGGGCTACAACCATGCTATAGTTGAAAAACGAAGTTCTTTCATGAGTTCTAGAAGCTAGAAGTAAAAAGCCAAGTTTTTGTCAGGATTGCTTTCTTCTTAGGGCTCAGAGTATGAGATCATCTAGACTTGATTACACCAATAAAGACTCAGTTTCCAAATAAGGTCACATTTTGAGATTTGGGGTGAACGTGAATTTTGAAGAGACATTACTCAACCCACAAAACATCCCTTTTCTAAAACCAATTTCTAAATAATGATTCCCATTATATTTTCTATTCATTTCTACTTTTTTATATCAGTGTATTAGTCTGGTAGTAAATAAACGGGAGTGGCTAACAATTTCTATGGTTCTGTTAGCACCATCCTTGGTTGAGTTTCCTCTCTTTCCTGCTCTCTTTCCTTGGTTAATTGTTTACTCTCAGAGGACTGATGTTCGGTGGGCCTGCAATAGGGCCTGCAATAGAGCCTGCTCTCTGTCCATCAGCTATTCATGCAGGTGAGCAGGGGTTAAGCAGAGCCTTAACCTGAGATGCTTTAACCTGGAAATTAAACTAAAAGGCCTTCTGCTCCTCTTTAAAAAATCTGCAGTTCTACCTGCTATGGCTTCAGCCTCATGAAGAAGCTAGTCTGAGAGAATATAGTCAGCCTAAGAGAGAATCATAGATGAAAAGCAAGAGTCCCAGCAGCATTCCTATTCCCAATTTTGAAATTAAGGCCAATTTCACATGACCATTCTCCCCTCAAAAAGTACATTTTTAAGAATTTGTTAATAGAAAACAAAGAATTCTGCCTAAAATAGACATTGGTATCCTTAGGTGTTGTATATTCCTTTTTTAGGACTGCCATAACACTGTTATAAACTGTATTGCAGAAAACAATAGAGATTTATTTTCTCATAACTCAAGAGTGTGAAATCAGAGCAACAGCAGAACCAGGCTCCCACTGGAGGCTCTAGGAAATAAACCTTCTTCACCTATTCCTAGTTTCTGGCAATTTCCAGGAATTCTTGGCTCATAGCTGTGTCACTCCCATCTCTGCCTCCATAACCACATGGTCTTCCCTGTGTCTCTCTGCATCTCCAAATCTCTCTCGTCCATTTCATTTAGGGCCTACCCTAATACAGCATGACCTAATTTTAACTTTATCACATCTGCAAAGACCTTACTTCCAAATAAAGTCACAATTACAAGTTTCAGTTCATTACATGCTATAAGAAACAAACACTAAAATTTGAACCTGGATGACTCAGAGTGTGATGAAGAAATTTAAATGGGCTCAGAGAGGGAAAATTATTTTGCTGTTCAGTACATTCAGTTATTACCTATTGACTGCTAGGAGGCGACCCATGTGCATTTTAAGGTGGAAACTTTAGGGGACCTGGGTTGAAAAATCAGAGTAGTCAATTGTGTTGGCTACTTTCTAAAAAATTCAATAAGTTACAAGGGAATAGAGAGAAGCTTCAGCCTGAGATAGCTGCCTATGCACAGACAGAACCAGAGAGCAATCCTGCTCCTGGAGAGGACCATTTTGCCCCTGATCAAATAGTCAGACTATTTAAGGACAATCATGCAATGACTAGGAATGGGGACAGCCATGAACAGCAGTAAAGTGGCCTCCCTAGGAAAAGGCCAAGGCAGCCATGTGCTTCCAAGAGGCAGAAAACACCAAGGCCTGTCCAGACTTAAGACATGGTTTGTAGAACTGTTGTCTGGCTATGGGAGATTAGATTGTGGTCTGTCGATAACCCATTCACTTCTCCTTAACTCCATCACAGATACATGCCCCTTTCCCCTTTGATATTGGGTATAAGGCCATGTGACTTGCTTTAGTCAACAGGCATTGGCAGACCTTGCCAGAGCAGGGCCTTCAAACTTGCTTGAACATTAAGCTTGCCCCTTATTCTTTTGCCCTTGCCCTGAGGAAACCCAGGCAGCCTGGCACAAGAACAAACAGCTGCATGGAGTAGACTTGAAATCCACCTGAAGCCTGGATCCAAGCCCAGCTGGCTTTCATTAGGTGAACTTGTGCAATTTACAGATATGTGAGCAGGAAACCAAGGCCTATTGCCATAAGCCACTGAGTTTTGAGGGGGTTTGTTATGCAGTATAGTTGTGAATTTAAGCTAACTGATACACTATCTAAAAGAGCTCCATTCCTGATTCAAATTGATAGGCAACTGATTAGAATTGGGAATTATATTACCTTCCAATCCTGGCAAATAGGAACTCAATCCTTACTGAAATCATATTCACTGAGCTGGGAACATAATTCTCTGAAAAAAAAAATTAGTTCAAAAATGAATATTCTTAACTGTCCTTGTCCCAAATAAAGCATGATACACATGCTGAGCTGAGATATGCTGCACCTACCTTCCACATTTCTAAATATGAATTTTCATTGTCTTGTTTTCCTTCCAGCTTTATTTCAGGTGTGCTAGGCTAGCTTAGTTGGACATATTTCATGATCCCATGAAGCTATTCTTCCAGAACTGAGCCAGAAAATGAGAGTTTGGCCAAAACTGTAAGCTCAGAGTTAGATGCAGGAGCTACATCACTGTGATTTCAATCCCTTTGCTTCCTTAGGCTTCCTGTACCCTGGAGGGATATTCCTGCTCCCCAGTCCTCACTGCAATTGTCTACTTGTCCACCTACATCCCAGCAGGAGCTTCCAGTTGGCCTGTCCCAACCCTTCTCCCTGCCTGCCAGCCTTTGTCCAGGGCACTCAGAGAACTCCCCCAACCTGTGAGCAACTCCCCCTCCCTGGAGGTCTGAAGGGAGCCCGGCATGGGGAGTGCGACTCCTCAAGTTCATTTCTTCCTTGGGCATTCTCCCAGAACCCAAATCTTTTCTTCAGAGTTTTCTTTATTCTTTTATTGTTAATCTCCTACACTATTTAATAATTATTTATGTTAACTTTCTATCCAAATTACTACATGGTTTCTATTCCCTCCCTGGATGTTGATCCATTCAATTATATAATAGAAACTGATGCAAGACTTTCCTAAGTCAATGTTAATTTTACTAGTGACAGTTACTATTCTTTGAGAACTTTTTTATTAAAATGTTTTGTGTAATTAGCCTAAAATTTGCTAATTTCTAGCTTATTTTTACTACATTTTTTTATTTCAAATAGACACCTGGATATGTATACAATGATATCTTGATGCATGATCCTACTTGGCTTTACTGAATTCAACCATTCTCAGAGCACAATACAAACAGAACTTGTGAATACCCTTAACATGTTTGTTGTCAGAGAAGAGAAAGAAGAGAAAAGATTTTTTTAGATTTCTATATTGTTACTTAATTTTCATTACAACACCTCATGATAAAGCTTTTATAGTGGATAAAACAGCTTCAAGTTCATTTGCTCAGACTCACATGCTCATAAGCAAAGTTCTATCCTTCAGAGAATTTTTTATGCTATCACACAACTTTTTAATTAATATGATTTTTAATTGAAAAATCATAATTGTATACATTTTTGGGATACAAAGTAAAGTTTTGATATATGTATAAAATGGGGAATGATTAAATCAAGCTAATGAATATAGCCCTCACCTCATTTATCATTTTTTGTTGTGAGACATTTAAAGTTTACCTTAGGTATTTTGAAGTGGCTGCTTAATGTAGGATAGTTATTTGGGGATACAGAAGAAATTTGTTAGTTTTTCTATAATTTCATACCAATATCTTGCATATGGACACTGGGCAAAGAGATGGGGACAGAGTATTTCTAATTATGCCTTGCCATGGTTGATTCTCAATAAATACTTGATGATAAATAAAAGAATAATAAAGCACAACATGAACCTTAGAAATTATCAAGTAAGTGACAAGTTTGGTTGGAGTTCTAAGGAGCTGAGGAGGTAATATGCATTGTTAATGTCAGAATTTAAAATTCAATAACTATAGTAATAAAACCAAAAATAGCTATTATTTATTCAGCACTGATGTGTATGCCAGATCTATGTCCTATTATTCAATCTTCAGTGAAAAACGTATGGAATATAGCCTGTAATTATTCCAAGTTTGCAAATGAGAATATTGAGGACGTTGACTGCAAGAGGAAACAAATTGTTAGGTGGCAAAGTCATGCTTGTATCAAAAGCCAAACTCTTAACTACCACAGTTATACTAATTGTCAAGAAAGAGAAAAACACACCCCAAATTCAAGAAAGAAGCAGAATGTGGGCAGTCAGAGAATGCTCTCAGGTTTGTGAACCCAGGGACTCCACTCTATACACATAAATGCCTTGCCCTACCCAGGGCTGCTTTCATGGGATGTCCACTTTACCTGTCAGCATTTACTTGAGACACATAAAGTTACCATGGAGCACATTCAGGCAGACATGAGTAAGTGCCAATAGCTGAATTGTTGGTGAACCATACTGCAAGAATAATAATCCAATTAAATCCAATGCTCTATGGGGAAGGAAAAGCCAATGCAATCCATTGTACTGATATTCCATGTTAGAATAGATGACTGTGATAAAATACAGGCATTATTTAATCACTAAATAAAAGTAGAGTTTTAAAAGACAGCAAACCACAGTAGGCCTAGATATTATCTTTACCGATTTTATTTGATATCCAAGATCTAAGAATGAAAAATACCAGACAAATATAAAACCATGGTCCTAATCACCTAGAAAAAGGTATCATTAACAAATCCAAAGAAAATAGAAAAATGTTAAGTATTAATTAAAAGTTCAAGAATAGTTAAGGAATTATATTAACTATGGTAAATTCATGTCATGAAATATTACACAACTATGTAAATAATGTTTCAAGGAATTTCTATGATATAGATAATACTTTCATTATAATGTTACATTTAAAAGCATCCATTATACTAACCTGTTTATCTAATGTAATCTCTGTTATGGAAGATAAAACCCATATGGATGTAGAAGAAGGAAAAGAAAAACCTAAAAGGGAGAGGAATACCCCAGGGGATGGCAGCTGGGCCCGCAGAGGTGTGGCCTTGGAGGCTTACTGGCAACACAGGTGTAGCCCTGTGGGATGAGAAGAGGCTGCAAGGACAAAATTCTACAACATGATTCTCTACACATGTAGCTATAAAAATAAAACAAGAATTTTCAATAAAGGCACAATCTACAAACTTCCTAATGCCAAGGATTGGCTGTCACAGGTAAATTCCCAAAAGGATCTCATGCCTGCATAGAGAAAATTACATTACCCATTCCTGTCCTTCAGGAATTACCCATCAATTACCCATTCCTGTCCTAGCCATGTTTCATCCCCTGTGGCAGAGGACACCTCATATTTGTCTTCTCAAGTAATGACGGTTGAGAAAAGTCCCAATGATTTCCTCTGTGAAGTCTGTAGATGCTGGGAACCTTGCAGGATTGTGCAGTGGTCTGCTCCCCCGGCCTCTTGGGACATCTATTTGGGAGGAGAAAGGCAGGAGAGCCTGAACTTGAGAGAGCTGGAGGTCCTGGAGCTGCTGATCTTAAATTTACAGAGAAAGTGTGTATTTATAGACTTCAAAATACTATATTATCTTCTTCAGACTGGCCATCTGAGAAGCTGAGTTTATTAGTTTAGCAGAACAAAATGAAGACTCAATGGGAACTCACAAAGGATTGAATCATGCCCTCCCCCGCCTCTCAGTGTCAGAGGTCATTGATGTCCCCATGGGGCTACAACTAGAGTCCACCTCTTAGGACTCTTAACAAGCTTAATGTTTCCAAATTTTCCTTCTGCTTGTGTAGAATTACCTCAAAGTTAATTTTCTAATTAAATAAAAAATATCTATGTCTTCTTATATAATTACTACATAAGTAGCCTACCATAGCATATTAATCAGAATTTTACTAGTATAAATATAAATACATTTTCACTTGATTTTTTGAAATGAAGTTTCAACAAGACAAGTTTTGGGTTGCTGGTATTCAAGGTTCATGATTTCATAAAGATGTCTTTTAACTTTTCTTCTGTTTTTCCATGTTCAGAAGGTTGTTTAATGAGCCAGGTAACCTGACTTTGGAGTTTTATTTCAAGTACATGTAACTATCATCAGAAAGTCATATTTTAAAAAAAATTATTTGTTTATCAAGGAAAAATTAATTAGAAGGAGTCCAGAAAACTTCTTAAACTAAAGAATTATTCATGTAACCTCCAGATAAGATGCATGTTGGTGAGATACAGCCACGCGACAAAGAAACATTCACGTCAGAAGTCACAGAAAAACACCTTGAATAGTTAACCTGTAAGGAATAGGCGCCCTTAAATTGGTAAAGCACTGAGATCTGCCTAGGCTTTATACAAAGTTTCATAACCATCAATACAAATATTGCAAATAATTCATCATGAGCAATTACTTAAAGTACATTCTTCCAGCTAGAAGAATGTTTTCTCCCTATGGCATGCCACGCCTAGGTCCTTAGAGAACTTCAGAACAATGATAAAAGCTCTGAGATCATTATTCCTCTGATCTCAGTAGGAATAATGAAACTCAAAGTTGTAAGCACAGAACATTGACATTCATGTCCTGGGAGGATTTCCAAAGGGGAGGGAGATCAGCTGTCATCTGAGGCAGGATCTTTCACACAGCAACTCACACGTGCAAAGAGAACACATCACTATTTATTAACTAAACTGTTCTCTCTCTCTCTCTTTTTTTTTTTTTTTTGGCAGAGCCACTTCTCTGCTGATTATAAGAGGAAATGATTCTCTAAGATTTAAAACTTATTGAATTAAATAATTTAAACAAACTTCTCAGTTGGTACTCAGTATCTCATAGGAAAAAAAATCCAGTCTGTGTTCTAGGTTACCCGGTCCCTCTATGACTCCTAGTCAAGAGTTACTTGTGTGTGTGTGTGTGTGTGTGTGTGTGTGTATGTGCCTACTCTGTCCCTAGGCACTGAGGACACTTGTGAACAAAATGTCAAATTCCTAGTTCTCAGCTCATATTTCACTGGGGAGATAGAGAAGGAAAATAAACAAATACTTCTATGTGTCAGTGGGGATAGGACTAAAAAGGAAAATAAGACCGGACAAAGGGATATGGTGAAAGTGGCTAAGGGAGAATGATTTTAAAAGCCACACTAATCTAGCATGACTGGGAGCAGAGATGTGGCTGCAGGAAGAGGCCAGCTGCTTGGCTGTCTGGAGAACACATTCCCACAGGGCAGAGGACATGGTAGCTACAGAGGCCCTGCAGTGAGATGGCACCTCCCCTCCTTGGTATTTCAGAAAAAGTCTCAGTGAGGAACAACAGGGGTTATGGGACCTTCAAGCATGGAGTAGAGTCAAGATCTTGGGTTTCCATGTCTCGTTGCTTCCTGCCCTGCTGGCATTCTCACTAGATAAAGGCTGGATGTTGCTCACGATTACTTTCACCCTGTTCTAAACTCAGTGCCCTCTTGGCTGGTTCAGTCTTGCCTAGCTTCACACTGGCCCTGCAGATGCCTCTGATTCCAAGCTGTCTCCACTTTGGGTCTGGCCCAGGCAGGTCACCCTTTAGCCTCCTCATCTCAGCCAGGGTGACCCCCTCTTTGCCCCATATGTGTCCTAGGAGTCAGAAGCACTGTGCCTCAGGGCCTCCCACCTCCTCACCAGGCCATACCACCAAAGTACTTTGACTGAGATGGAGGTCGATGTGAGAGCTGCTCAGGAAGTCAGCCCTTCCCCAGCCCGAGAGATGAATGTTGGGCTGCAGCTGTCCTCAGTGCTTGGCACGCTCCTGCCAGGACCACAAAGAATGGGCTCCACTTCTACTTCCTGGGGTCACCCCTTCCACTTACACAACGTCACCTGTGTTTTAACATCAAACAGGGAGATTTCTCCACCACCCTGGTAGTGACTAGGAGCTGAGTACTCCAGGTTTAGTCCTGCCTCCTCAAACAGAAGCTGATCATGCTGTGAAGCCCTAATCTATAAATCAGATGCTGAATATTACTTTATTCAGCACCAAAATAACTTTTGAGATTTTTCTGTCTTTGGGCCACACTGTTTTATGAGACAGTACCCTCTCCCCCCTGCCTGTGGTGGCTTTTGCCTAAGAGTCAATCATATTTATTTTTAGAGAAGTTATACCCCATTCTCACTATTATTTTAAATTTGAAATTGTTACTAAAGTTTAACTCTTCACAAAGATTTTAGATATGGTTCCATTGGTTAAAATAGTATGATAAATAATTGTCATGTAAGAAATAAGCACCACACTTATGCATAAAATCTTATTTTGTATGTCCTGAATATAGTTGATTGTATTCTCTGATGAACTCAATTTTTAAACTAAAACATTCATATATGTAATGATATACAGATAGAGAAATATATAATTTGCTGCATAATTTCTCATGGTTAGAATCTATGTGGCTCAGTGCCTGTAGCTCAGCGGCCAGGGCGCCAGCCACATATACCCAAGCTGGCAGGTTCAAACCCAGCCCAGACCTGCCAAACAACAATGACAACTACAACCAAAAAATAGCCAGGTGTTATAGTGGGCCTATAGTCCCAGATACTTGAGAGGCTGAGCCAAGAGACTCTCTTAAGCCCAAGAGTTTGAGGTTGCTGTGAGCTACGATGCCATGGCACTCTACCGAGAGCAACATAGTGAGACTCTGTCTCAAAAAAGAAAGAAAGCAAGAAAGCAAGAAAGAAAGAAAGAAAGAAAGCAAGAAAGAAAGAGAATCTATGCACATCTATTCTTTTTAATCTTGTATAAGACTAAAGTTGTGATTTTTCCTTAGGAGTTGCCATGAAAGGATAAGAGAAACTGAGGCAGCTAGAAAGGGGGGGGGGTCTGTAACCATATTCCCAATACCTTCTTCAACTGCCACTAAGGCAATGGGTAGACAAACTCTCAGCAAAGAACCAGGCCTGCTTTGATATAATGCCAACTGTCAATTGTTTGCATCCTCACATTAACTCGTGCTCACATGCAATGCTTTATCAAGCCTGTAGACACCTTTTTAGTAAGAAGCATCACTTCAGCCCAGAGAAAACAGCCATTCCTAGTCCTTCCCTGGGTGACCTCAGTCACCCCTACCTGAGAAGTGACTCACAGTTGTTTACATTTATCCTATTTCACCTCGGATGACACCAGTGTAAATCCTACAGGAGGCTGTGACCAATTTACATTCTTGTTTTAAAGAAAAAGAAAGAAAAATTATAGAAAAATGAAATCAACTGCCATGATTTAGCATTGGAGGAGCTAAGTCAATCATTTTGCTTTTAAAAGTCTTTCATTGCCACAAATTTATAAGGAAAATATAAGAATAAGAGGTGATTTCTATGCACTCAAGAATAAAATAGGACAGGCCATTCTGCTTCTGTTGCCTTCAATCCAACTCATGCAGCTCCCTAGGGTGTGGACATGCATGAAAGTCCACACACAAGCATGCAAAACATCCCCTATTCCTTTATCTTCTAAATCAAAGCAACCCTCCTTTGAGCACCGCAGACTTCTAACCACGATTGCTTCCCCACTCCACCTTCACCTTCTCCTCGGAGCACTCACTCCCCACCCTGACAATAAGAGCTAGTTCTTCAGAGTGTGGTGGTAACTGTCAATATCAATGATTGCTCTCTCTTAGGCTCTCAGCTCTTACTGGGCTGAGCACTCTATGGGGACAAGGAAGCAGACTCCAGACCCACTTCAGGGCCCATACATGACCTCTCTCTTCGTGGCATGGTGCCCAGCCTCCCTGGGCCTCTTCCAGCAAAGCCCATCTGAAATAACACACGTAGCTCAGATCCAGGGTCCGTCTCAGCAGGAAGTGGCAAAGTGCTCTCGCTCCTTGTAGCTGAAGAAATCTGGAGAAATGCTACATGCACCCAAAACCTATACTGGACATTTTAGGGCACCAAGTTTAACTCTTTTTTTATTTTAATTCTTTTATCTCACATAGGAAGGGAAGGAGAATAAGGACAAATCAAACCATCAAAACCTTAATACTGAACTCTCCTCACACCAAGCTACTTTTTAATTATAGGATCATTTTAACTTTTATTCTTGTGAGTTTTCTTAATGTTATAAAGAACCTTATTTCAGGTTCTTGCTGCTGACAGAGCCAAGGGAAGTAATTATTATTACTACGATTTTTGTATAGTATTTATACACCCAATTGTACTTCAGGGAATCTGAGATGAAAGAAGATAGTTTATGAAAAGCAATACAAATCCTCATGACTCAAATAAACTGTTATAAAACTTTTTATTATAATAATTTAACTCAACACAATTACGATTAAATGGTATAAAGATCTTTTCTTTTTGTTCTTTCTCATACAGCTCAGTCTGGTGCTCTCTGTTGATGTTCAACAGTGTCTGGTTTGGCAGAATATATAAGTTGAATAGTCTGGCATTGCTAGTGAGTCTCTGATAACTGCTAAAATAAGATATAATGTAATTATGCAAACTATAGAACATATTATGCTACAAAAACTTGAAGGATGGAGTGCTTTTCTTTTCAGCACTGCTGTAACGAAAGAAGCGTGAATACAAGACCCAATGCCTGGCTGAGGCTCCCACCCACCCTCACACACAGCAAATCTCCCTGCTGTGGAAGAGGCTTCTCAGAAGAGTTCAGATCTTGGATGTGCAATTAAAAACTAACTTAGAAGAAAGAACCTGTGAAGTTAAACATTAAAATATCTATACATTTGTTGCATACTTTGTGTAATCAGTTTGTGTGAAACCAGTTACCATCTTGCCTGAGTCTGGTAAGACAGAACACCCTACATACACACATAAGCGACATGGAGTGGATTTATCTCTTGCACACAGGCAGCCAGAGAGCATGGACGTCTCAGACTCAATGCAGACCCCCCACAGCTCAAGAAAGCTGCTCATGGTGGATATACCCCACAAAGAAGGCTGCTCTGGGCTTTATATTCTAGGTGATATGCCCCACAGGGCAAAGCATTGAACAGCATCCTGCTCCCTGAGGTGATGGAAGAAAGCCTCGCTATACTGGCCAGTCCTCCAGTAGCTCATTCTGTTGTATTTCCAGCACATTCTACAGATATTCCTGAGAACCGCATGTGAGAAGACGGAAGAACTGAGGTGATCCAAGTCCACCCAGAGAACTGTCCTGCTCTTAGATTATTTTCACCTATGCAATTAAGATATACACTTATAATGAGTTAATCTTGTTTTTTTAATTAAATTATAGCTGTATACATGAATACTATCATGGGGTACAGTGTGTTGTTTCTATATACAGTTTGAAATATTTTCATCTAACCAGTTAACATAGCCTTCACATCATTTTCTTAGTTATTGTGTTAAGACATTTATATTCTACATTTAGAAAGACTCACATGTACCCCCATAGGATAAACCATAGACCTCCGTCCACCCATCCTCCCCTCTCCCCTCCCTCTCCCCTTTCCCCGTATTCTTGGGCTAAAATTGGGTTATAGCTTTCCTATGAAAGCTATAATTTAGTTTCATAAAAGGGTTGAGCACATTGAATACTTTTTATTCCATTCTTGAGATACTTTGCTAAGAAGAATATTCTCCAGCTTCAAAGGTAAAGTCTCCACCTTTCTTTAAGGCTGCATAATATTCCATGGTGTACATATATCATAATTTATTGATCCATTCATGGGTCAAAGGGCACTTGGGCTTCTTCCATGAGCTAGCAATTATGAATTGGGCTGCAATGAACATTCTGGTACAAATATCTGTACTGTAGCATGATTTTTGGTCTTCTCAATATATACTTGGTAGAGGAATTATAGGATCAAATGGCCAATCTATTTTTAGTTCTCTTAGAGTTCTCCAGATGATTTTCCAAAAGGGACATATTAGTTTGCAATCCTACCAGCAGTGCAGAAGTATTCCCTTTTCTCCACAACCACACCAGCATCTGTGATTTTGGGATTTTGTGATATGGGCTAATCTTACTGGTGTTAGATGATATCTCAAAGTAGCTTTGATTTGCATTTCTCTGATGATTAAAGATGGTGAGCATTTTTTTATATATCTGTAGGCCGTGCACCTGTCCTCTTCAGAGAAGTTTCTCTTCAAGTCCCTTACCCACCATGAGAGAGGATGACTTGTTCTCTTCTTACTAATACATTTGAGTTCTCTATGGATTCTGGTTATTAAACCTTTGTTGGAGACAGAACTAGCAAATATCTTCTCCCATTCTGAGGGCTATCTGCCTGCTTTACTTACTGTGTTTTGGGCTGTGCAGAAGCTTTTTAGTTTGCTCAGGTTCCAGTAGTGTGTTTTTGATGTTGTTTCAATTGCCCAGGGGATCCTACTCATAAAATATTTGCTGAGGCTGATTTCTTCAATAGTTTTTCCTACACTTTCTTCTAGTATTTTTATAGTTTCATGTCTCAAGTTTAAATCTTTAATCCGGTGAGAGTCTATCTCAGTTAGTGGTGAAAGGTGTGGATCCAGTTTCATTCTTTTGCAGGTTGCCAGCCTGTTCATCCAGCACCATTTGTTAGATAGGGAATCTTTTCCCCCACTCAATGTTTTTAATTGAGTTGTCAAAGATCAAATAATGGTAAGTAGCTGGGTTCATCTGTTGGCTTTCTATTCTGTTCCATACATCTACCTCTCTGTTTTTGTGTGAATACCATGCTGTTTTGATCACTATGGATTTATAGTATAGTCTGATGTCTGGTAGCGTGATTCCTCCTGCTTTGTTTTTATTTCTGAGTAATGTCTTAGCAATTCGAGGTTCTTTCTGATTCCATATAAAATGAAGTATTACGTTTTTCAAGATCTTTAAAGCATAACAATGGAACTTTAATAGGGATTGCATTAAAATTATATATTGCTTTAGGTATTATGGACATTTTAACAATATTAATTTTTCCCAGCATGAGCATGGTCTGTTTTTCCATTTGTTAACATTTTCAGCTATTTCTTTTTTTTTAGAGTTTCATAGTTCTCTTTATAGAGGTCTTTCACATCCTTTGTTAGGTAAACTCCCAAATATTTCATCTTCTTTGGGACTACTGTAAATGGAGTAGAGTTCTTGACTATTTTTTCAGCTTGACTATTGTTGGCATATATAAAGGCTACAGATTTGTGAGTGTTGATTTTGTAACCTGAGATGCTATATTCCTTAATCACTTCTAGAAATTTTTTTAGTAGAATCCCTGGTTTTTTCCAGGTATACAATCATATTGTCTGAGAAGAGTGAAAGTTTGATCTCTTCTGACCCTATATGGATACCCTTGATTGCCTTTTCTTCCCTAATTGTGATAGCTAAAACTTCCATTACAATGTTATAAAGCAGTAGAGACAATGGGCAACCTTGACTGGTTCCTCATCTGAGAGGAAACAATTTCAATTTAACTCCATTCAATATGATATTGGCTGTGGGTTTGCTGTAGATGGCCTCTATCAATTTGAGAAATGACCCTTCTATACCAATTTTCTTAAGTGTTCTGATCATGAAGGGATGCTGCATTTATCAAAAGCTTTTTCTGCATCAATTCAGAGAATCATATGGTCTTTGTTTTTTAATTTGTTTATGTGATGAATTACGTTTATGGATTTACATATGTTGAACCAGCCTTGAGACCCCAGATAAAACTCACTTGGTCATGGTGTATAATTTGTTTGATGTGTTGCTGGATTCTGTTTGTTAGGATCTTGTTGAATATTTTCGCATCAATATTCATTAGTGATATTGGTCTGTAATTTTCTTTCTTTGTTGGGTCTTTTCCTGTTTTGGTGATCAAGGTAATGTTTGCTTCATAGAATGTGTTGGGTAGTATTTTCCTTCTTTTTCTATATTTTGGAAAAGGTTAAGTAGTATAGGTATTAGTTCCTCTTTGAAGGTTTGGTAGAATTCTGACGTGAAGCCATCTGGACCCAGGCTTTTTTTTTGCGGGGGGGGGGATCTTGTATAGTTGATGCTATTTCAGAACTTGCTATAGGCCTATTCAACATTTCCACTTGATTCTGGCTAAGTCTTAGAAGGTGGCATGCTTCCAAGTATTCGTTGATTTCTTTCAGATTTTCATACTTTTGAGAATAAAGTTTCTTGTAATATTGATTAAGGATGTTTTTAATTTCTGAGAGGTCTGTTGTTATTACATCTTTACCATTTCTGATTGATGAAATTAGAGATTTTACTCTTTTTTTCTTGGTTAGTTTGGTCAAAGGTTTATCTATCTTATTGACTTTTTCAAAAAATCAGCTTTTTGATTTATTGATCTGGTGTATAATCCTTTCATTTTCAATTTAATTTAATTCTGCTCTAAGTTTGGTTATTTCTTTTCTTCTGCTGGGTTTTGGATTGGAGTGTTCTTCCTTTTCCAGTTGCTTGAGATGCCCCATTAAGTTGTTAACTTCATCTCTTTCCATTTTCTTGAGGAAGGCTTGCAGTGCTATAAATTTCCCTCTTAGGACTGCCTTTGCAGTATCCCAGAGGTTCTGGTAACTAGTATCTTCATTATTGTTTTATTCCAAAAATTTGGTAATTTCCTTCTTGATCTCGTCTCTGATCCACCTATCATTCAGCATAAGGTTATTTATCATCCATGTTTTTGTATGAGTCTGCAGATTCCTGTTGTTACTGAGTTCAACTTTTATTCCATCATGGTCTGAGAAGATGCAAGGAATAATTTCTATTCTTTTAAATTTGCTGAGGTTAAATTTGTGACCTAAGATGTGGTCAATTTTGGAGTATATTCCATGGGCTGATGAGAAAAAAATTGTATTCAGTTTTGTTAGGATGAAGTGTTCTGTAGATGTTTGTTAAATCCAAATGTTGAATGGTTAAGTTTAAATCTAAAATTTCCTTGCTAAGTTTCTTGTTGGAGGATCTATCCAACACTGCCAAAGGCATATTAAAATCTCCAACTATGATGGAGCTGGGATAAATCAAGTTGTTCATGTCAATTAGAGAATCTCTTATAAATTGAGGTGCACTCTGCTTGGATATATAAATATTGATGATTGAGATCTCATCATATTGAGTATTACCCTTAACAAATATAAAGTGTCCATCCTTATCCTTGCTTACTTTTGTTGGTTTAAGCCTATTGTATATGCAAATAAAATTGCAACACCTGCTTTTTTCTGCTTTCCATTAGCCTGGAATATAGATGACCATCCCTTCACCCTGAGTCTGTATTTGTCTTTTAAGGTAAGATGAGATTCTTATATACAACAAATGTCTGGTCTGAGTTTCTGTATCCAATCAGCCAATCTGTGCCTCTTTAGAGGACAATTTAAGCCATTCACATTGATTGAAATTATTGATAAGCCAGATAAAATTTTAGGTATCGAGTTGTTCAAAAGTCCGATGGACATTTTTAATCCTTTCACCACTGTAGAAGTTGGAGTTTGATCAATAGTTTCTGAGTTAGTTTACTTTTGTGGTGGAGGATTGCACTGGTCATTACAGAGAATCGGTCTGAGAATATCCTGGAGAGCTGGTTTGGTTATGGCAAATTTCTTCAATGCATGGATATCATTAAAGTATTTAATTTCTCCATCATAAATGAAACTCAGTTTTGCTGGATACAGGATCCTGGGTTGAAAGTTGTTTTATTTTAGGAGATTAAAAGTCGATGACCACCCTCTTCTAGCCTGAAAGGTTTCAGCAGAGAGATCTGCAGTCATTGTAATATTTTTCCTCTTATAGGTTATGGTTTTCTTACATCTGGCTGCTTTCAGAATTTTCTCTTTCATATAAACTTGACTGAAGTTAATTATGATGTGCCTGGGGGATGTCTTATTTGGGTTGAGTCATGCTGGGGTTCTGAAACTGTCTGCTATCTGAATTTCAGAATATCTTTACATGTCTGCAAAGTTCTCTTTCATAATTTCATGAAGAAAAGCCTCTGTGTTTTGTGAAGCAACTTTGTCACCTTTAGGGATTCCTATGAGGAGAATATTAGTTTCCTTTGAATTATCCCAGAGCTCTCTGAGACAATGATCCATTTTTGCTCTCCATTTCTCTTCCTCTTTGAGTGCTTAGGTGTGTTCAGAAGCTTTGTCTTCAATGTCAGAGATCCTTTCTTCTGCCTGCTCCATTCTGTTACTGAGGTATTCTGCTGTATTTTTCAGATCTTTGACGGCTGCAATATCTTGCCTCAATGTGTCAAAATCTTTGGTCATTTTGTCTTTGAATTCATTGAATTCTTGAGAGAACTTTTGAAATGCTCCATGAATTTCTAATTCCAACTTTTCCCGTATTCTGTTAATCTTATTCTGAATTCGATTTCTGACATCTTAGCCATCTGTTTATAAATGGGATCATCAGTTACGTCTGCCATATCCTTCCTTGGGGGGGACGTTGGGGTGGTTGATCTACTCTGCTTATTTATGTTACTGGAGTTTTTCTGCTGATTCTGCCCCATGCTTATATTACACCATTTGGCTAGATGAGCAGATAAGGAGAAGTTGGGTTGGGGGCTCCAGAAGTGATGATTAGCCCTTTGCCCAAAAGCTGAGACTGATGTCTGTACCTTTTCCCCTAGAGCTTTGCCAAGGACTCATAAAGTGCTACAGCCTGAGAAACTGGAGGCCTGCTTGGTGTGGTGAGGCTAAGTGGCTCTGTCTTGTTTTCAGCTGGTCTCTGTCCTACCATAGTGAATTGGTTACTGTGGGTTGAAGTCTCGGCTGTGGAGAAATACCAGCAATTAAGTCACCCTGTACCCCTCATGCAAAAACTGGAAAAGGAAAGTCAAACCTTCCTTCAACCACACACCCAGGATATCACTTTGGGTAGCCCTCAAGGGATTGATCCAGTCCGAGAGATCCAAATCAGTTGTCCCAGTGAACACCTGGTCTCAAGTGAGAGAGTTCAAAAGGTCTCCAGCAACTAGATAGCAGGGGTCTGCTGGGAGCTCGAGTATGACTTGTTCTGGTGCTCTGTGGAGTCAGAAGGAACATCCCCACCAGAAAATGAGTTTGTCTGGGAAGGTTGATGCCTCCTTCCCCACCTTACACCTCTGTCACACCCAGTCACTGGTGACCCACTGTGCTATGACCCATTTCCCTCCAATAAGGAGATGCTCTAAGGCTTTGAGCCTGCCTGAGTCACAGAAAGATCTTATTTCTCCTACACCAGACCTCCGCACTCTGTCACCATCTGGCAGGGAAAGCTGAGGCCTGAAAACCTCAGGTGGTTAATGGAAGCTGGGGCTGTTCACTCAGTTCCAGCCCTGCCCCTGATTGATGTTGCTGACACATATTTGCACAGAATTTGTGTTTCTGTGCTGGCTTTATTCCCCTGCAGACCAGGTGCTGTTTGAGTTCACAGAAACTGTAATGAGCCCTGGTCTGTGCTGCTGCCCAGAGGTGGTGTTTTTGTTTCCCCTGCAGTCTGTGTTGGGGTGGTCTGGTTAGAGCCTACACTCAGCTTTCAGTTTCCCACCTCCCTTTGTCTCAGCTATGATGTCCAGAGGGCTGGATGTGTCCTAGGCTAACTAAGCAGTCCTGGCACAGCCCCGCCCTAGGGGTATGCCATCTCTGTGTGTGCATCTTCAATTCTCCATCCCTCTGTGCTCTGCCCAGGTGTGTACCACCTCAGGCGTACCCTTTGCTCATAGGATCTACATTACCATCCCAGATATATTCTGCCAGGATCTGCCACTGAAGAAGATGCCTAGCTTTCTCTGGGTACCCAGAGAGACAGGGACTGTCCTTCCAAAATATCCCCTCAGGTGTGAGCCTTATTGTTCCCACTGCTCCTGCTGCTGCTGCTGCTGCTGCTGCTGTGCCAGGGGGGTGCTGCCTCTGTCTTTCCTATACGGTTCCTTAAGTCCACCGTTTCCTCCTTACCCCCACCCCCATCCCACAGAAGCAGCACAGACCTGCAACAGCCCATGCCCTGTCCTCACCTCTAGAGAAAATGCCCAAGTATCTGGACTCCAGGCTTCCAGAACTTGGGGTGAGAGTGGAGGTAAGTGCTGGGAGTTCAGAACTGCAGGTAGAGAATATATACAGTTTTATACAGTTTTATGCCTGGCAGGATATTGCCATGGCACCCTAGTAAGGGAAGGAGCCATTCATGAGGAGGAGGGGATACCCATCCTCTTGGTGATGGATTTTGTACCTTTTGTTTGTATCCTTGAGCTGAGCTGCCCTAGCAAAGGCCAGATGAGAGCCCCGCTGATGAACAAGAAATATTTCTTGTTCAATATCCCTGAGTTCTGGGGTTATTTGTTATGCAGATATAGCTAACTGCAACATATTTTACTTAGTTTCAAACCCACAGAAAGAGTTTGTAGTAGACATTGTCCAAGGACATGATGCATCCCTCAGAGGACTCATGGGCAACTGGAGGAAAGAAAAGTTTAATGATGAGGAGAATTAGTCTAGGAAGTTTTAATTCTTCTAATTGGCATTTCAAAGGATTAATACACCACTATCCAGAGAAAATCTGAAATGTTATTTTACTGAACCAAGACAGGAGCCACAATCAAAACCCGTGTATAAGTGTCAAACAGGAACAATGAAGAATGATACAGAGCTGTGTATCCATGCATAATGTCACAATTTCAATATACCAGAGTTAAAGAGGACATCCTAAAAGCTTCTGGGAGTGGCTAAGTGGAAGAGATAAGAATTGTATTGCATTGTGTTTCTCAGCAGGAAAACCAAATTCTGGAAAATAGTAGCAATTATTTTAAACTCAATTCTTTTTCTTTAATCTAGTATCTGATTTATTCCCAGCTATACTAGCAGTCAAACAAAATCACAAAATAAAAATCTGTTTGTTGTGAGGACTCTGAAACTTTCCTCCCACATATGTTCACTGAAAAAAAATTCTGAGGATATAATCCAGCTAAGGGCTTCCTTACTCTTTCCAGAACCTACATAGGAGTACAAAGGCAGATTTGTAAATTATGTTCTCTACTTTATGCCCCTTTTCTTCCTACCATTGGCTCCATCTTTATCTACAACAAGGGAACTCACACCACCCATACAGAAACTGAAGCCTACAAGTCCAAGTTCTATCCAATCCTCCTCAAGTGGGTTTCTACTGGCAGGCCCTCAGTTCTCCCAAGAACTATGATCTGCCATTTTATACCATTTGAGTCAAAAGTTGTAAGTGTACTGATAACACAGACCATGATCACTATACACATTAGGTATGAATTTACCGATCCCCTCCTAGACCCTCCCACCTATTAGAATTTATGAGTGTTATTTCCATATGGACACATACGTGTTAATTGATTAGTTCCAATTTAAGAGTGAGTATATGTGGTGTTTGTTTTTCCATTCCTGTAGCACTTGTCTTAGAAGAGTGGTCTCTAGTTCCACCCAAGTTGTTATAAAAGGTATAAGTTCACTGTTTGTTTTTCTATGGCTGAATAGTACTCCATGGTATGTGGTATATGTCTTTTTTAATGACATAGTACTCCATGGTATACATGTACTATTCAGCCATTAAAAAGATGGAGACTTTAATTGGACTTAACTGATATCTCATTGTGGTTTTGATTTGAATTTCCCTGAATATTAAAGATGTTGAGCATTTTTTCACATGTTTGTTGGCCATTAGCATACCTTCTTTTGAAAAGTTTCTGTTCCTGGGCAGCGTCTGTGGCTCAGTGGGTAGGGTGCCGGCCCCATATACCAAGGGTGGTGGGTTCAAACCCAGCCCTGGCCAAACTGCAAGCAAAAAAATAGCCAGGCATTGTGGTGGGTGCCTGTAGTACTAGCTACTTGGGAGGCTGAGGCAAGAGAATCACCTAAGCCCAGGAGTTGGAGGTTGATGTGAGCTGTGTGATGCCACTAAGGGTGATAAAGTGAGACTCAGTCTCTCTACAAAAATAAATTTTAAAAAGAAAGAAAAGTTTCTGTTCCTGTCTTTTGATCACTTTTTAATGGGGTTCTTTTATTCTTTTTCTTCTGACTTGCTTGAGTTCTTTGTAGCTTCTGGTTACCAGAAGTTTGTTGGATGCATAGCCTGCAAATATTTCTCTCATTCTGTATGTTGTCTATTCACTCTAATGATGGTTTCTTTGGCTATGCAGATACTTTTTAATTTTATCAAGTCCCATTTATCTATTTTTGTTGCTGTGATTGATTTTGGGGTCTTCTTCATAAATTCTTTGCCTAAGTTGATGTGTAAAAGTGTTTTTCCAACTGCTTTTTCTAGAATTCTTATAGTTTCACATCTTACATTTAAATTTCCTACCCATTATGAGTTAATTTTTGTGAGTGGTAAGAAATATAGATCCTGTTTCTGTCTTCTGCCTGTGGCTGTCCAATTATCCTAGCACACTTTATTGAACAGGGATTCTTTTCCCCAGTATAAGTTTTTGTTTATTTTGTCAAATATCAGATGGTAATGTGAGGATGGTTTTATATCTGGGTTCTCTGTTCTGATATGTTAGCCTATGTCTCTGTTTTTGTGCCAGTACCACGCTGTTTCATTGCTATAGCCTTGTAGTATAGCTTAATGTCTGATAAATTGATGCCTCCCAATTTGTTCCTTTTGCTTTAGGTTATTTTGGCTCTTTTGTAGTTCTATATTAAGCATAGAATGATTTTTTTCTAGATATACAAAAAATGACATTGAGAGTAATGAGGATTGCATTGAATCTGTAGAACACTTTGGGTAGTATAGACATTTTAATAATATTGATTCTGCCAAAATCCATGAATATGATATATATTTCCCATCTGTTTACATCCTCTGCCATTTCCTTCTTCAACATTTCACAATTCTGCCTGTAAATGTCTTTCACTTCCTTAGTTAATATATTCCTAAGTATTTTATTTTCTTTGTTGCTACTGGTAAGGGTACAGAGCCTTTAATTTGGTTTCAGTTTGACTATTGTTGTATATGAAGGCTACTGATTTGTGTTGCAATGATTTTGTAACTTAAAACTTTGCTGAATTTATTTATCAATTCTAAGAGTCTCTTGGCAGAATCTCTGGGGTTTTCTAGATACAAGATCATAGCATCAACAAAGAGGAATAATTTGACCTCTTCTTACCCCATTTGTATACCCTTGATTTCCTTCTCTTCCCTGATTTCTCTGACTAAGACTTCCAGCACCATGTTGACAAGCGGCCACCTTGTCTGGTACCAGTTCCAAGTGGGAATGTTTTCAATTTTCCCCATTCAGTATGAGGTTGGATGTTTTGTAATGAGACCACTGGGGTGACTCTTTTTCCATCACAGAGGACATTGGCAGACTACTGGTGCAATAGTTCCCTCATGGGTAAAGCAACCACATGGTGGTGGTGTAGGGTCTCTGAAAGCAGAACAGCAGGGAGCCCAGAGGTGTTTGTGAGCAAAGCACTCCTCAGCCACTCCATGCCAGGTTGGAGGCTGCTGATGCAAGCAGGCACCCAGGTGCTGGGTTGCAGCTCCACTGCCCTGGGTGCTGCCCCAGGCTTGTGAAACAGAACATCCAGTTTTTTGTTAGAAGTCTCCATGGCAAGTGTGGTATGGAATGGGATGACATCTTTCTGAAGAAAATGTCCCATTTATTAAGCAGTTCATCTCCAAAGAAGATAAAACCCAGTGAGTGAAACGTGTCCTCTGAAAGAAAAACCATGACCTATATACCCTTAGTAACCAGGATCCTCTAGACTTGCCTTGAAACTGGGTGTGCTACCTTCATGGACTGAAGATGGTCAAAAGCATGTGGTCACATTACTTCAAGCAAAACGCTGTCATGTTTTAAAATACATGTAGGAGGAAAACCATAATGGAAAAATGGAAGCCCTCCATGGAGGAAGAAAATTTGTATCATGTTTCTGTGTAAGGATGTATTCTTATTCCAAGAACAGTATATTTCATTGGTTTCAGATATGAATGCTTTTATGTTAAGTGAATATTTCACAACCACAACTTGCATTTGTACATGAAGTAAATTATATATTTGGGAGCAGCAGTCTAACAGAGCCATTTTGCACAGAAAAATGGAAGACATAGATTGTTCGAGTACCTCCTCCTATATCTGGAACAAGTAACTTTTCCTCCCTAAGTTGTGGTGTTTTTACATCTGTAAAATGGGAATAAAAGTACCACTTACCTAACAGGTTAATCACAAGGATGAGATGACATTTTTCAAATAGGCCTGGCGTGTAGCACATTCAGTAAGTTTGCTTATTTTGTTATTGTTTGAAGTTTCATTTCACTTTCTTCCTATAGAAAATTATCTGAACACTTGACACCAATAGCATGTGTGGATTAATTTTATGTATTCTGGAAGGAACTTTTAGAAGTTGGGACAAAGCTGTATATGAACCCACATCAGATTTTTTGAATACAAGGCATCTTTTTTCAAAGTAGAACACTAACAGAATGCTGAGTTTGTAGTTTAAATTTGAAAAATACGCCCATTAAGTGTCCTCTATTAGATGACTAAAAATAGAGAAAGCCTTTCTACAAATGGTGATGGCTTTCACTAATGAGTAACAAAACATCTTTAAATTTATTAGAAATTACCACTTATCTCTAAGACAAACTTTTTTTTCATTATAAATTATTTATAAAATAAACATGGCCAGAAATTAGGATAGTTGACATACTATCCAACTGTCAAAACTGGCAAGTGTTTGTCATGTATCTACTAACTACTTGAACATTTATTGCATGGTAGGTACCTAACCATTAAGCCTTTTACATTTGACATCTTATATAACCTTTCCAGCTTCTAAGGCTAAAGCAGTTTAGTAAATCACTCTCCAGTGATTCTCAACCTTCCCAATGCCTCAGCCCTTTAATACAGTTCTCTTCCCACAGGTTGAGAACCGCTGCTCTACACCATCCACTGGTAAGAGGACTCCAGACCTGTACTTTCTTAACTGTGCCTTGGTATCTGTCTTTTGGGGATTTGTACACTAGTGGGCAAGATAGACAAATAAATTACCCATATTATAATCCAACAAGCACAGAAGCAAAGATAGCCAACTCTGCTTGAGGAAATCTTAGGAGGTTTCACAAGGAAGAGACCAGAAAGGAAAATAGATGTTAAAGGAATGCCAGAGAGAATGGTCTCTGCAAAAACAGAAACACATGAAAGAATACGTGTGCTTGGGAAGGGAAGTAGGACGTGGGTGCATCTTAGTGTGTAGGCCGAGGCCAGTGGGGGAGGGTGGTGAAGAGGCAGCTGTCAAGGTAGAGTGCAAAAGAGTTCAGATTTCATCCTGTAAACTTTGAAGAGCTTTCTGAATTCTTTAACCCATACAGTAACTTGCTTAAATTGTTATCTTGGTTAACTAAAATTAGAAAAGTCTGATTGAGGGAGGACTTTTTAGGAGGTTATTTTAAGAGTAGAGAAATGCTGATAAACCTTTTGAACCAAGGCAGTGGCACTGGAGTTAGAAGGGGCAGAGCTTTGTAACAGTCTGAGCGGGTGTGAGTGTGTGGTGAGAGGACACAAGCATAAGGTTCTTAACTAAGCAAGTGGGTTAGTGCTAATATGTAACCTGGGATAGGGACATGGATGGGGAAGTTTTGAAGAAAAGATATGTTTGAGGAGTTTACAGGACATTCTGGTGTACTTGTTCTATCAGTAGTGGAAAATTGTGATTAGGTGATTGGTGATCAATTGATAGGTGGTGTTGAAATCACTGAAGTCTATTAAAGTGGATTTTTCACAGTTATTAGAGAAGTTAGCTATTGTTGCATACATGGTAGCATAATCCATTTATTTTTTAATAAAGTTTTATAGCAATATCTGTCCTGCTATTAATTATTACAATTTTTTTTCTAACAACCTCAGGTTTCAAGTAATTCACCAGTAACTAAAAGCATTTATGAGAACTTTAAGAAAATATCAAATGTTTGAATTTTTTTAATGTATAAATGTACCAACTTTCATGTTAATAATTCTTTGGTTTCACAAATGTCACTGTTTTTCCTAATTGATTATACTTCTGTGTTTTTGTCATAACAAGTACCATCATCTTCATTTTCATGACCAATTTTGTAAATTTATGACTTTATGGCTCTAGTATATGTAAATAAAGCATCTTGTTGAGATAAAAGAAAAGTTATACCCCTGGATCATATCTATGATTTTTTTATACTTAAAAGATTTTCATCATTGGGAGGTAATTGCTCTTAAAAGATATTTACCAAAATGAAAAATTATCAAAAATCAAAACTTTTCAGTTTTGCCAATTTCTCAGACTAGTCATTAAGGCCACACAGTTTTACAATTTCATTTAAGCTTATTCTGGTACAAAAGGAATGCATTCCACTTTATTTTATACCATTTCCTTCTAGAAAGAAGTCAAGAGTCAATGCAGATCTATACAAACTGGTTGAGGTTCTTATTTTCAAGAGAAGAATTTCCAGCTCTTTATAAACTTAAAAGAGAGTTTTCTACTAATCAATCCAGTAAAATATGCTTTGAAAATAGTTTCAAAGAACATTTTTATATCATTTACTACAATTTTGTTCTGCACAGATTTGTATATAACCTCACTGTTTAAATATTAAGAATGCATCCCTCATATCTTTCTTTAATAGATCCATTTTATATCATAAAAATGGGAAACAAAGCTACCAAAGATAAAAATATCCTTTCATACTTCTCTTATTAACCAAAAAAGTAAAACACAAATGGCTATGCAAAAGTGAATGCGCTTTGCCTGGTTGATCCAAAAATTAAAAAGAGTCTAGCCTAGCAGTCATCCACGCACCCCACAAAAGCAAAAATAAATTCTCTGTTGATAAGCCTGACATTAGCTCTGCCTTCAAACAACCACCCTGGCAAAAGGAAGAAAAGAAAACTACTAACAAAAACAAGCAAAAGTAACTAATCAAATCTAAAAACCTAGAAAAGACTACTGATAGTGAAAGTATAAAAATCAGACTTTATAATTTCCATGGTTAAAATGCTTAAGTGAATGAAACACAAGCTTGAAAAATATGGAAATATGAATACTGATGAAGTAGATTTAATAGAGAATAAAATAAGCTTTTTAGACATGAAAAATTCAGTAATTGACACCTAAGGGTGGCAGCTTACATGCATCTAAAGAGATAATTAATGAGCTATTATATTATTTTAAAGAAATTATGTAGGCTTGGTGCCTGACGCACAGTAGTTACGGTGCCAGCCACATACACTGAGGGTGGTGGGTTCAAACCTGGCCCAGGCTAGCTAAACAACTGCAACAAAAAAATAGTTGGGTATTGTGACAGGTGCCTGTAGTCCCAGCTACTTGGGAGGCTGAGGCAAGAGAACTGCTTAAACCCAAGAGTTGGAGGTTGCTGTGAGCTGTGATGTGATGGCAGTCTACTGAGAGTGACATAGTAAGACTCTGTCTCAAATAAAAAGAAAGAAAGAAAGAAAGAGAAAGAAAGAAAGAAAGAAAGAAAGAAAGAAAGAAAGAAAGAAAGAAAGAAAGAAAGAAAGAAAGAAAGAAAGAAAGAAAGAAAGAAATTATGTAAACATATTGTGGAGAAGTTCCTTTTCCATAACAGTGGTATCAAGGTACTTTTTTTCTATTCTTCCCATTAAGCAGAGCTTAAAATCCTGCACATGATATACAAACTAAACAGAAGAATCTGAAAGGGAAAAAGAGAAAAAGTAAACTGGCTAAAGACCCTGGAATCAAATGAATGACATAGTGGTTGAGTTCCCGGTGTTTGTGTTTGTTTTTGTTTTTGTTTTTTTTAATGCCTCATATGAGGCTTGACAATCAAGTTCCTGAACTTTCCACCATGTCCTTATGTTGGCAGCACTGTAAAAAGAAGTAGGTAAGATTTCATAACCTTGGTATATCAGTGTCTCAAAGCTGTGTTTGTGTTGACGTGAAGCAGTATCTTGATGAGTGGCATTCATTATTGTGTGTTTTTGTGTGCAATTGCAAGAATGTTGGAGCTTGAATTCAAGCAACAAATATTAAATATCTTGTTCAATTTATTAAGAGTGGAAAAAATCAGGAATGGGTTAGGCCAACTTTATGGAGATAATGTCATGAAGAAAATAGCTGTTTTCTGATTAAACCTTTTTCTGAGAGGAGAGAACGTGTCACAGAGATCAGGATGGCCAGTAACAAACATAACTGATGAAAACATTGTAAAAAATTCATTCACTTGTGCACCAAAATCATCAACTGATGGTGAGAAGCATAGTGGACCAAGTAAAAACCTTGATAGAAAAATAGGAAAATCTTAACTGCAAATCTTTGCATGAGAAAGGTGTGTACAAAAATTACTCGGAAAGAACTCACTGATGAACACTATCTATGAGGAAGTTTTTAGCCAGTAAACAAATAACTCTATTGGCACACCCTCCCTACTCACCTACTCTGGCCCCCAAGGACTTTTTTCTTTATCCCAAAATAAATGAAATATTGAAATGAAGATATTTTGATGACATTCAGAACATCAACAGTAATACAGCTCTGATGGGCATTCTAGAAAGTGTTCCAAAATTGCACTAAAGGGTGGACTAGAGACTGGTATTGGTGCATAACTTACCAAGGGGTGTACTTCAAAGATGACCACAGTGATATTCAGCAAAGAGCTATGTAGCACTTTTTTTAGAATGAGTTCACAAACTGAATTTTCAGACCTCATATATCACAGACAAGGTGCCAGAAAAGCAGGCAACCAGAAACTCCAATGGATTCAGATTTGGTAAATGTCTGTTTTAAAACAAATAACCATGAGTAGGACAAGAAAGATGGTAACCATTTAGACAATAAGCACTGTACTCCAGCTAAATGCCCCGGGGGCAGAAGAAAATCTGTGACTTCACCCTCACCCCATTACTACTACCAAACACTGATTGGGAACCTATAACTACATCACTAGACTAGTATAATTCACTCCAAGTATAGTATAATTCTACCAAGGTGGTGTTAAAGAAGGCTAAGTGAGGATCCAGGAATTTCATTTCCACCAGGTGGTGACAAAAGCCACACTTTTCATCAGTGTCAGTGGACACCATCTGGGGAGCCTGAAATGCCAGCCTACTCTGTAGTAATGAGGTAACCTGTCTCTCCCTCTACACAAGAAGTACCACAGAGAGAAAATCTACTAAAAACAGAAGACTGAAATAAGATCCAAGGTCTTACAATACTCCAAATGTCAAGGTTTTCTTTTTTTTTTTTTGTTACCGCAAATCACTTCATGCCAAAACTTAAGAATATCTCAAATTAGAACAAGTAATCAATAGATACCAATACTGAGATATTATAATTACCTGAAAAGTATTTTCAAGGAACCATATTTTTTAATATATCTATATTAATGTTTACCATTATTTTATTTTTTAAGTTCAATATACAAATATCCTTGTATATCTTTACCAATTAGAGAATTAAAGTTAACATGAAAACACAAAATATGAAAGACATAGAAATAATTCTTCAGAAATATATAGTATTTCTACGTGGAAAACTTCTAGTTATTATTGAAAATATAAAAAGATATGTCTGTGTATGTTGCAAAATTGTTATTAATAATTTTTTTATTTGTTAGGTATTCCATCTGTTATAACTCGAGTTATTATCTTTCTAGGGGTATCAGTATACCACATAGCAAATTCTGTTTGCACTGGTGGTTCAAAAGAATTGTAGCAAACAGCTGGCCCACTGGGGGTCACATATCTTATATTGGGTGTTACTATATATGCAAGTACCTTCAGGCTTTCCTGTATATTCATAATAAGATAAACCAATAACACAATTTTGGCAGTTTGTCTAGTTTGGGTTACCTTTTGGATACATTTTTCACAACCTTCATCATGTCTTGCACCTAAAATTAAGGAAGGAAGGTGAAAAAAATCCAAAACAAAGAATCAGTAATCAATCCCAGCCACTGCTTCTCATCCTCAAGCTTTTGCCTAGTATGTGACTGGGGCAGGGCTATAATCTGTTTTTCCAGGGTAAGATGGTAGGGATCCTCTGGGTGTCATTGGACCATCCACTCCTCATTGCTGGCTGGTTTCAAACGTGAGTGATGTATCCAAGCAGGGATGACATTCACCTTCATTGCTGTTACTGTGGATAAGATTTCAGTGGGCTTTCCACCATGGTTTCAGTGGGCTCAGGTTCCTATCTTTAATTCACATCTGGTTAACTAGAGAGTGGGGATGGAGTGGGAGTGATAAACTGAGTCTTCAAAAACCCACTATTACTCTCAGTGCTTACCAGCAAAAGTATATTCAGTCCACCCTGAAGGAGGAGGGTGAACACATAAGGGAAATAGTGAAACAAATCAATGACGATCATGTACACGTCAGACACCACCAGGAAGAACAGAGTCAGAATTGAACTTAACACCCTGAATGCTTAACCCCATGTTGTAAAAATCTGAAGGAACCATTTTTCTTTAAAAAAAATATATATATATCAATGAGCAATTATGAACATGCTTACAACAAATTTAAAAAGTGAAAGTCTCAGTAGAGAATTTTAAAAGAAGTAAAATAAAGAAAGAAAAGCCGGCTCGGCACCTGTGGCTCAAGCGGCTAAGGCACCAGCCACATACACCTAAGGTGGCGGGTTCG
>NW_003852483.1:5974604-5981294 GCF_000181295.1 Otolemur garnettii | reverse complement strand
AAAAAAAAAAAAAGAAAGAAAGAAAGAAAAGCCAAGTAGAAATTTTAAACCCTAAAAACATAATAACCAAAATAAATCTCAATGGGTAGAATCAGCAGCAAAATGGGGAATAAAGGGGAAAGAATCAGTAAACTTATAGGCAGAACAATAAAAATAACCAAACCAAAGAAGTGAGAGAAAATAGACTGGAAAAAATTAGCAAAGCCTTTGAGACCCCTGAGTTGGCAACAACAACAAAAAAATATTGCATTTTTACTGTCAGGGTCCCCAAAGGAGTATAGAAAGGTGATGGCCTAAAAAGTACAGGAAAAATTAAAAGCAGATTTTGTTTTGCCAATTTGACAGAAAAACATAATCCTACAGATTCAAAAAGCTGGGATAACCTCAAACAGGATAAGCACTAAGAAATTCAAGCCAAGTGGTATCATAAACAAACTTTTAAAAACTAAAGATAAATTTAAAAAATCTTGAAAGCAGCAAGAAGCTGCTTGAAAGCTGCAAGAAAGCTGCAAGAAAGGAGCAATATCACATAAATGATATTTAGTTATATGTCAAAAACAAATTGAATGACAGTAGATTTCTCACCAGAAGCCATAGAGACCAGAAGGAAACGGCATGACATTTTCCAAGCTTTAAAAGAAAATAACTCAGTCCACCCTTTGGTGCAGTTATGGAACTCTTTCTAGAATGCCCATCAGAGCTGTCACCATACTACTCTTGATGTTCTGAATGTCAACAAAGTATCTTCATTTTAATATTCTCAAAAGAGAATTATTTCCACACCTCTTCATTAGTAATGCTTTCTCTCCCCTCAGAAAAATGCTTAATCCATTTGTAGATTATGGTTATCTTTATGGCATTATCCCCATAAACTTGGACTAACATATCCTTGATTTTGCTTCCACTTTTGACAAGTTTAAAAAGAAATTTCATGCTTGTTCATTGCTTTAATTCAAGCTCTGACATTCTTGCAATGGCACACAAAAACACACAGTAACAATAATGAATGCCACTCAGCAAGACACCAGCACACGTCAGCACACTTTGACACAAATACAACTGTGAGACATCGATATACCATAGTTACGAAACTGTGCCAAGCTGCTTATACGGTGCTGCCAAAGTAAGTGCACTGTGGCAAGTTCACAGACTTTATTTTCAGACCTCATATTTTTTGCCATCTCTGATTATAGCACTTCTTATTTGTTAAAAAAAAAAAAAAAAAAAAAAAGGAAAACCATACAATCAATAAAAATAGGTGGCATCTAGCCACAAAGAAGAAAAGTGAAAAGAATGAAAAATAGATTCTAGATACAGATTCCCCTCTAACTAGCATTCTTAAGTCATTTATTTTATTGGTAGACAGTACTACACACTCAGCATTCACATGCATTAGTACAATAAGCCTAAATCATTTTCAAATCATTCCACTTAAGTGTTTATGATACATTTTTTTAAAATTTAAGCATGATTAATATAAAGCAAGCCAACACAGCTGAAGTATGAAAATGGCTTAGTGGATGAGTTGGTCAATGTGACTGGCCATTTTCAGAAGAGTTATTCCTGTATCCCCTGATGAGAAGGACATGGGCCCCAAGATCTAGACCTTCAAAATGTGTGTCCATGTGCCTGAAATGTAGGACATTTTACTCAGTCTGGGTCATGAAGATACTCTTCTCTTTCTTGGAGGGGATGAGGTAGAGGAGCTAACTTTGATCCTAACAAATTTTGGTTACTGGTTCTACTTCTTCTTATTGTCCAGTGGCACATCTACCTTTGGGTTACAACATGAAACAATATCAAATATTCAGGAGGGAGGGGTAGAGAAGATTATTTCCAGAATTACCACATTACAATATTCAAAGTATCCAGTACTCAACAACAAAAAAAATTCACACAAAGAAACAAGAAATGATTGCCCATTCAGAAGGAAAATATTAAATTGACAGAAAAAATCCTTGAAAAAGCCCTAACTTTGTTTTTTTATTAAATCATAGCAATGTACATTAATACTATCATGGAGTACAGTGTACTGTTTCTGTATACAATTTGAAATACTTTCATCCAACTGGTTAACATAGCCTTCATGGCATTTTCTTAGTTATTGTGTTAAAACATTTATATTCTACATTTAGAGAGATTCACATGTACCCTAATAGGATGAACCATAGCCATGATCCCACCAATCACCTTCCCTCCACCCACCCTCTCCCCTCCCCTCCCCTCCCTCTCCCCTCTACCCATATTCCTGGGCTAAAATTGGGTTATAGCTTTCCTATGAAAGCTATAAATTAGTTTCATAGTAGGGCTGAGTACATTGGATACATTTTCTTCCATTCTTGGGATACTTTACTAAGAAGACTATTTTCCAGCTCCATCCATGTAAACATGAAGGAGGTAAAGTCTCCATCTTTCTTAATGGCTGCATAATATTTTATGGTGTACATATACCACAATTTATTGATCCATTTGTGGATAGATGGGCTCTTGGGCTTCTTCCATGACCTAGCAATTATGAATTGAAAAGCCCTAACTTTGGATTTACAAAACAGAAACTTTAAATCAACTGTCTTAAATATGCCTAAAGACATAAAGGACATTACACAGAAAGATTCAAAGAAATATGGGAAAACAATATCTGACCAAATGGAGAATATCAAGAGGCAGAAATTATAAAAAGAGCTAAGAAGAAATTCAGGAGATGAAAAGTACAATAACTGAAGTGAAAATTAATTTAAGAGGTTCAATAGCAGATTTGAGAAAGCAAATAAAAAAATCAGCAAATATGAGGGTAGTTCAAATCAAACTGTTCATCTGAGAATCAGATAAAAAAAAAAAGGAAAGAAGAAAAATTAGCAAATAGTAACAAACCTGTGGTATACCATCAAGCATATTTATGTATACATTATGTGAGACCCAGAAAAAGAAATGGGTAAAATATAATGTTTGAAAAAATAATGTCCTACATGCTCCAAATTTGACGAAAGACCTGACTGTAGGCATCCATTGAGCTCAGAAAACTCAAAGAAAGATAACCTCAAAGAGATCCACATTACAGAGTACACATTACAGAAATCAAAGACAAAAAAGAATTTTGAAAACAATGACAGATGTTCTCATGAGACTATATGGAGGCTAGAAACAGTAAGATAAAATATTCAAATGGTTTAAAGAAGAAATAAATGTCAACCAAGAATTGTATTTCCAGCAAAACTACCTATAAATGAGGGAGAAATGAAAATATTCTCTAATAAACAAAAACTAAAGGGATTTATCCCCAACAGATATGCCATATACATTAATGCTAAAGCAAAGAGAAAGAACACTAGACAGAAACTGAAAACCATACAAAGAAATAAAAAACTTCGATAAAGTTAACTACAAAGGTAAATATAAAAGCCATTATTATTATATTCTTGATTATGTTATACTCCTTTCTATGCTTACCATATAAATTAAAACATAAATTCATAAAATAATAATTGTAATTGTTATTTTTAAATACTAATATTTATATTATTGAACACACAAGGTATAAAGATGTAATTTGTGATAGTAACAAGATACAGAAGGGAATTAGCACTGTATATGAGTAAAAAAGGCATAAGACATGGAAATCAAATACCAAAATGACTTCCATAATTCCATTCTTATTAAGTAATACTTTATAAGTAAATGGATTAAATTCAACAATTAAAAGACAGACACTTGCAGGATAGATAAAAAATACATGATCCAATTGTATGCTACATACAATAGGCTTGCATTAGATTCAAAGATATAAATACTTAAAAGTGAAAGAATAGAAAAATAAATTGCATGTAACTAGTAACCAAAAGAGTGCTGAGGTAGCTATGGTAATATCAGACAAAATAGACTTTAAGCCAAAAATTATTACAAAAGATGAATTAGGGTCATTATATTTTGATAAACTGTCAATTTATTAAGAAGATATAGCAATTATAAATATATACAGAGCAAAAAACAGAGCTCTAATATACATACAACAAATATTGCCAGAAATAAACCAAGTATATGGTACCATAATCATAGTAGCCAATCTCAATAGCCACTGCTATAGTTTGGATATAGATCGTCTTCACCAAAACTCATGTTGAAATTTGACCCCCATATGGTAGTATCTGGAGATGGGTCCTAGTGAGAGATCTTTAGCTCATGGGGTGGAGATTTAATGAATAAATTAGTGCCCTCCCATAGGGGGAGGGTGAATGAGTTCTTGCTCTCATGGAAATGAATTAGTTCTTACAAGATTAGATTCATAGAAGGAGCGAGAACTTCCTCAGTTTTGCTTTCTTCTGTCCTCTCTTGCCACTTGATCTGTTTGCACATACCTACTTCTTTTCCACTTTTTGCCATGACTGGAAGAAACATGACAGAGGCCCCCACTGGGTGCAACTGTTCAATCTTGAGCTTTCCAGTGATTAGAATCATAAGCTAAATAAATATCTTTTCTTTATGGTTACACAGTCTCAGGTATTTTGTTATAACAACACTGGACTATGATGACTACAACACTCACTTTCAAAAACTGGTAGAACATCTACACAGATCAGTAAATAAATTGGGAACTTGCAAAACATTGTAGACAAAATCTAACATGTGCATATATAGAATATGCTACTCAATGATAGCAGAATACACAAGTGAACATGAATCACTTGCTAGAATAGAACATATGGTAGAACAAAACAAGTCTCAATAAATTTAAAAATATTAAAATTATGCAAATTATCTTTTTCAACAAATATGGAATGAAACTAGAAATCAATAACAAAAGAAAAATTGGAAAATTTACAAATATGTATAAATTAACAAAATCTTAAGCAACCAAAATGTCAAAAAAAAAAAAAAAATCACAAGTGATATTGGAAAATACTCTGAGACAAATGAAAATAAGAACACAAAATATTCAAACTATGAATGCAGTGAAGACATTGTTCAGAGGGAAACTTTAATAAACATCCACATTAGAAAAAAAAGAAAGATCTCAAGTTGTAGCCTAAATTTATATTGTAGCATGTATGAAGTATAAAAAGAAAAGAAATAAAAGAAAACTAAATCTACAGGCAGCCGAAGGAAAACAGATTAATATAGAGACAAAATAGGGAGTGGAAAAATAAAAAAGAGAATTTAAAAATTGGTCTTTGAATAGGTCAACAAAATTGACAAACCTTTAGCTAGGCTAACTTAAAAAAAGAGAGAACCTCGAATTATCTAAAGTCAAAATACAATGGGGAACATTGTACAGATTTTACAGAAATAAAATAGATTCTGAAAAAAAATTATAATAAATTTTATGCTAATAAGTTAGGTAACCTGGATGAAATGAGAAATTTTCTAGAAACAGTTTGCCAAAACTGACTAAAAACAAAAGATATGAGTAAACTATAACAAGTAAAGAGATGGAATTGATATTAAAAGCTTCCAATAACAACAACAACAACAAAATGGTAAGGCCCAGATGGCTTCCCCAGTGAAGTTAACCATTTAAAGAAAAAAATAACACCTATCCAGACAATTCCTAACTCATTCTAGGAGGACAGAATTACCCTTGTATGAAAAGGGCAAAGATATTCTAAGAAAACTACAGGCCAACATCTCTTATAAAGATGCAAAAATCTTCAACAAAATGCAATATTAGCAAATCAAATCCAACAGCATATCAAAATAATTATATACCATGCCTAAGTGAGATTCAGCCCACAAAATAAGAGTGGTTCAAAATTAGAAATTCAGTGTAGTACATGACTTTGACAAAATGAGGGGGGAAAAGATATATAGAGATACAGATATAGATACATATATAGATATATGATCATCTCAACTGATACAGAAAATACATTCAACAAAATTCACCATTTCATAATAAAAACACTCATAAAATTAAGAAAAGAATAGAAATGCCTTGACATGGAAAACAATACTTATGAAAAACCCACAGTTAAATTCATATTCAGTGGTTAAAGACTAAAAGCTTGTCCCTAAGGTCAGGAACACAATAAGGATGATTCTTTTCACCACTTCCATTCAATACTGTACTGGAAATTTTAACCTGTGTAATTAAATGTAAAAAATAATTCAAAAACATTGAATTATAAATGAAGATCTCTAATCAGAGATAACATAATTTTAAATATAAAAAAACTTCAAAGAATCCACAAAAACCTAGAAAAAATTAATAATAAAATTCACAGTGATTCAGGGTGTAAGATCAATACATAAAAACTAGTTGTGTTTGTAGGCATGTGCACCGAACAACTGAAAAAAGAAAATTAAGACAATTCTCTCTATAATACCATTAAAAATAGTAAAAATATTGAATTAACCAAAAAGATGAAAGTATTTCACACTGAAAACTACAAAACAGTTAGACTCTCACTGGATTAAAGATTTAAACTTAAGACATGAAACCATAAAAATACTAGAAGAAAGTGCAGGGAAAACCCTTGACGATATCGGCCTGGGTGAACATTTTATGAGGAGGACACCCCGGGCCATTGAAGCAACATCAAAAATACACTATTCGGACCTGATCAAACTAAAGAGCTTCTGCACAGCCAAGGACACAGTAAGTAAGGCAAGCAGACAGCCCTCAGAATGGGAGAAGATTTTTGCAGGTTATATCTCCGACAAAGGTTTAATAACTAGAATCCATAGAGAACTAAAACG